>NC_138141.1:13990433-14237090 GCF_964188305.1 Podarcis bocagei | reverse complement strand
TCTGTTAGAGCAGCATTTGAAAGTCTGGGTGATGGTATTCTCTGCTGGCTTTTCTTGAACATTAACACATTGGGTGCTGCAGCCCTTCTTGGAAAAGAGAAGAGTATTTCCTGTAGAAGAAGATTGATTAGTGGGACCACAACATCTATGCATAATAAGAAACCAAGCTAGTGCCTCTCTCATTTTTGTACCATTGTTTCAGGCTTGGAGAGTTGGTAAGGTTGCCACCTTCATCAGCCTGTGCTCCTGAACAACATGGGATGCAAGCATTAGCAGGTGACTATTCTCATCTTCATGTGCAAGGCAGAGTGGGTGATTAACCAACATGAATAGAGGAGGCTGCTGTTTTTACAGCAGCCCTGAGTAGGAGAGAGGACATCCTGTCTTCAGAGGACTGCACCACATCATCCCTTAATCCCTGCATTTAAGTTACTGGACATGCTTGATGCATGCTACCTATAAATTGTAACTTCTTGGACTGAGAAGCCCAGTCCATTACATCCTTGACTGCAACTGCCCATGATTGCAAGAGCGCACAGCAAATGCCCCAAAGCACACTCCCCCCACAAATTGTACACAAGGGAACCACTGTGACATGTCTGACCATTCAGTCAAAGCGACTCTGTTGACCTGGGGAAAGGCTGCAGCTCAGTGGTAGAGCTGCCTTGTTGCATGCATAAATCACATGTTCAATTCCTGGCATCTCTGAGTAGGATGGAATGAGACTTTTGGCTGAAAGGTTGGAAAGCTACTGCCAGTTAGTACAGGCAATAATAATAATAATAAATTTTTATTTATATCCCGCCCTCCTCAGCCGAAGCTGGGCTCAGAGTGGCTAACAACAGTAAAAATAACACAGTTTACATAAAATCATAATCAATTAATTGAAATGCATTCTAAAACCAATTCAGAGTCAAATTAATGGCAACCATTGGGCTAGAGTTCTATGAGGATTACAGAAGGAGGGGGTCAGACTGCGCCTTGGCCAAAGGCCTGGTGGAACAGCTCTGTCTTGCAGGCCCTGTGGAAAGATGTCAAGTCCCGCAGGGCCCTAGTCTCTCGTGACAGAGTGTTCCACCAGATTGGGGCCACGGCCGAAAAAGCCCTGGCTCTGGTTGAGGCCAGCCTAACCTCCCTGTGGCCTGGGATCTCCAAGATGTTTTTATTTGAAGACCGTAAGGTCCTCCGTGGGACATACCAGGAGACTGAGCCAGTTGGACCAATAGTTTGATTCAGTGTAAAGCAGTTTCCAATTTGGTAACTATTTGAAGATCTAAATGGCTGCTCCAGAGGGTAGGACCCAAACCAAATGGATTCAAATGTCAAGTAAGAAGATTCTGACTTAACAATAGGAAGAACTTTCTGATGCTAAGGACTGTCTGGCAGTGGAATGAACTCCCTTGGATGGTGGTGTACCCCAGTGTTTCCCAACCGGTGTTCCGCGGCACACTAGTGTGCCGTGAGACATCGGCTGGTGTGCCGTGGGAGGGAGGCGGGCGAGTCGGGCGGTGAGAGGTGGCGGCGGCGAGGATCCGCGTCGAGCCGGGGGCGGCTCCGCGGTGGTGGTGCCGAGCGGCGGGGCAGCGCGTGCAAATGGAGGAGCGCGAGACAGCGGAGGAGGAGGAGGCCGGCATGTCCGGGCAGCAGCAGCAACAACAGCAGCAGCAACTCCCGCCGCCGCCCCCTCCTCCGCCCGCTATCGCCACCACCACCACAACAGCCGCCGCCGCCTCAGCTGCCGCCGTCCCTCAGTCCCTCGCTCTGCTGCCTCCTCCCCCCCCACCCCCAAAGCTTGGAGGTTCCCCGGCAAGGGGGAGGGGAAAAAAGTGAAAACTTTCACTTTCGTGCGTCCCTCCCGGCGTGACGCTGCGCGCTGACGTCACGGGGCAGTAATGGTGGTGTGCCGCGAGATTTTTTTGATTAAACAGGTGTGCCGTTGCCCAAAAAAGGTGGGGAAACACTGGTGTACCCTCAATCACTGGAGGTTTTTAAACTGACATTGGGGTGGCCATCTGGGATTCTTCAGCTGTGATGCCTGCATTGCAGGGGTTGGGCTAGATGTCTCTTGGGGTCCCACCTCTACAATGTGGGTCTATGATTCTGTGGTCCTGTCATTACATACCAAAGTAGACGGTCTGTTTGTAGCAAGACTTCCCCACGTGCAATCTGCAAGGACGTTTCCGCTCAAGGCAGGTACCTTTCGGATGCTGAAAATAACAGTGAGCACATCTGATGCTGGCAACTAGAGAAAAGCAAAGACGATGAGATCAACAGGTGAAAGGTGCAAAAATCACCTGGCCTGTTAACCATCCATCAGAGCCAATTCACTCCTTGCTTTTCAAAATGTTTGCTTGCAATGTCAGCCCATTCTTGGTAAGCCACAAAGAAAGAAAGACGAAAGAGTTAATGTGCAAAGGGAACTCACTAACCTCCAAACGCATATCAAAGTACCTTGGGGAGAGAACTGGCAGAGGAGCACAGAATCTTTATCCAGGACACCTTTCCTCCTTTCTCTGCAGCTGTGTTCTCTACCTCCTCCTGCTCTATATGGGGGAATTGACTACACTCCCTATAGACACAGGGTGCAGGAGAGGGGAAACTTCCTGTCTTGATGCTAAACCTGCAGGGCCCTTTGATAATTTTCTCCAGATCATAGAAGCATAAAAGGTGGTCCTGAGTGGGTGGCTGTTTAAGCAGCTTACTTCATTATTTCATTCTCCTCTACAGGACAGTTGTACATTTAGCAGGTGAACACACAACAGCCTTGCTGGTTAAAAGGAGACTACCTACCTACCTACCTACCTACCTACCTAACCAGTCAGTTATATTGATCTGCGCACACATACTCAGATTCAATTGGCCCTAGACTTTGGGGGATGTATGTACGTTAGCAACAATATCATGCAAAAGTTTGTATGCGTACATTGAGATGCATGCAGGCTAACATTCAGTAAACTTTCACAAGGGCGTTTTGACAGCAGCAGCAGCAGCAGCAGCAGCAACCATCACAGACTGATGCAGAAATATAGAGAACTGAATTTAAGACTCGAAAAAAAAAAGAAACTTACCCACCAGAGACTTACCTATCTCAACAGACAGCAGCAGCCAGAACCCAAGATACAGAAGGCTATTCATGTTCTGTTTTCTACCTTCGTCAACACTATGTGCAAGGAGGGTGCAGCTGGAATCTGAATTTATCTCCACCTTTGACGATCAGATGTGAGGTGAGCCTGTGATTCGTTTCTGGAGGACACACCTTTTAGTTTTGCTTGAATGAAAAACCCCAGACGCATCCTTGTGATCAGAACGTTTTATCCTTTTGAGTCATTAGGTGCATGTATGAAGGGGGAAGGGGCTGGAGTTGCTCTGCCCAGTCCCAGCCTCTGCATATTCGACTGCCTGCCTGTACAGAGATTATGTGGCACCTACAAGTGGTATTACACGTGATCTTAGCTAAAACACCAAGAAGCAATACAAGAGTGTAGGTTCCCTAGAAGTCTTTGTATGATGTATGAGTCATGGTGCGCATGCAATTTATACTGAGCACATACCATCAGATGGGTAGGTGAGCAACAGAAGGGACATGGATTGTGATTATCATTCTATCCTATCTAGCCTTAGGGTAGGATTTTGGAGCAAACCTTTCTTGTCCATATCCTGGATTTTAAAAAAATGTTTCATCAATTCATTGCTCCCCCCCATTTTTTTTTACTGCTTCCATCCACCACCCAGATTTTGATTGTCCAGAGAACTCAGGTGTATGTTGTGATATCCCAACGCTGAATGTTTATGAACCCATCTGGATGTGTCTTTTATTGTGCTTTAATGATGGTATCAGGTTGGTTATACATCTCACGTTCAATACTCTTTGTGGCTGTAGTTTTGGGGTGGCCCCACTGTTTCATTTCCAAACAGTTCCTATCTTATAAGCTTGTGCTGAAGTTCCATAACTTTTTATACTACAAAAGTTCTGGTTTATTTCCCCCACACAGAACCACACACTTTTATTGTACTATAACCCCAGCAGCAATGTGGCAAGATCAGGGAAGCATCACAGGACAAAGCAGAATAAATCTACCACTGTTGTACTATTATCGTGTCAATAACACAATGCAGAATACATCCTCAATAAAACGCCTGCCTGGAGGGGCCCCATGTCTGTCTGGAAAAACTGGACCTGTAGAAATTCACAACTTAATGAACATTAAATATCCTAACACCTTATTTTTTTATTGCATTTGATGGCCACCAGGACCACAAATGTTTCATTCTTTCTCTCATTTGTTGGTTGCCCCTGGAAACCCTCAAGGACAAATATTTGGATGCTACTACAGTGCAAAGCAACTGAAATTATAACCCATTGTGGCTGATAACTCGCCGGTTTACATGGCTTTGATTGGAAACTAGACAAATTCGTGGTGCTTGGATTCATCATTTGCTATTAATGGTTTGTTGTTGTTGTTTAGTCATTTAGTCGTGTCTGACTCTTCATGACCCCATGGACCAGAGCACGCCAGGCGCTCCTGTCTTCCACCTCCTCCCGCAGTTTGGTCAAACTCATGCTGGTAGCTTTGAGAACACTGTCCAACCATCTCGTTCTCCACCGTCCCCTTCTCCTTGTGCCCTCCATCTTTCCCAACATCAGGGTCTTTTCCAGGGAGTCTTCTCTTCTCATGAGGTGGCCAAAGTATTGGAGCCTCAGCTTCAGGATCTGTCCTTCCAGTGAGCACTCAGGGCTGATTTCCTTCAGAATGGATAGGTTTGATCTTCTTGCAGTCCATGGGACTCTCAAGGGTCTCCTCCAGCACCATTAATTAATGGTTTAGGGATTATCAATGGCTTTAATCTATTCACATTGAAATGGATCAAGTTCTGGAGCTCCTCTCATAGACTATAGGAGTGTAAAAGGCAACCCATATCTATTGCAAGTCCCTTGGTTTATTAACCAATTTGGACAGGGTAGGCGGATTGAGGTGGATTTGTTCCAAGCATTGATGTTCTTTTTTGATGTACCATCTGTTGGTACAGCTGGAAACTCAGAATGGTTTTTTTCACCCTGAGATGATCTAACAGGTATCCCTACATTCCTTTCTGCTGCAGTATGAAGATGTGCTTCTTGCTGGGTGGGAGAATCAATGGGGGAAGTGTGATGCAGTGCCTACCCAATGCTCACGCATAAGTATCAAACCACCTTAGCTGTAGGCATTCATTAAAATGTCAGATTGACATCTCTCAGGGTTGAATGATAACTCAGTAACTCATTAACTTAGATGGCTTTATACAGCTTCAAAGGGGGATCAGGGAAATTTATGGAGGAGTGGCCTATCCATGGTTGTTAGTCGTGGCAGCTAAAGAAGACCTCCAGGTTCAGAGAGAGTATGGAGCCCAGAGATGACCCAAGACATTTTGCTACCTGAGGAAAAGGACAAGGTGATACCCCATTTCAGGGATGGGGAACCCTTGTCAACCCAGAGGCCACATTCCCTTCTTCCAAACACTGAAAATTCATTAGCATTTTAGTTTGGATTTATTCTGCCCCCTCAGCATCTGCCAGCTAAGGCAGCCTCCTCAGAGTGCCCAATGGTGGGGTCAGCCTTGATGGTGACCATGGAAAGTTATTGCCAGTCAATGTATGCAATACAAAGCTAGATGCAGGGATCAGACTGTTTCTGGTCCGTGCTACTTATAAACCATTTCAGCACCATTTCCGCATTAATCTGCAATTGAAATAAACTGACGAAAATTTGCTTTGGAAGCTAGACATAGGAGAGAATCATCATCTGAGGCCCTTTCTCATGTGCCTCCTCCACGAGAGCTCCAGAGGGTAGCAACATGAGAGAAGGCCTTTTCTGCAGCTGCTTCCTGTTTGTGGCCATCTAAGTTGGTGGCCATTTTTGCATTATGCGAGAGAGACTTTCATACATTGAACTATGCACTATGTGAAGAAGGACCTTTTCCCTGCCCCAAATCTTCCAAAATTCAGCATCATTGGATTGCCCCGGTTTTAGAATTATGAGATAGGGAAAAAATGTTTCCCCAGCATCATGTAATTTAAATATTTCCTTAAAGTGGGTGGAAATAGGCACTTTTGATAGCCTGAGCATTTATTTTTAAAGCATGAACTGTGGTTGGAAATAGTTACAATTTTGTATTTTTTGATACTGAGGGCATGAAGAAAACAAATATTTGATCTCATCTAGCCTGGCCTTAAGAGGAAGAGGTATCTGTAGAAAGGAGACCTGCAGTAGCTTCCAGCCCTTGAAATTTCACCCAGAAAG
This sequence comes from Podarcis bocagei, assembly GCF_964188305.1. Lineage (NCBI taxonomy): Eukaryota > Metazoa > Chordata > Lepidosauria > Squamata > Lacertidae > Podarcis > Podarcis bocagei. The sequence continues at coordinate 14,230,812 of NC_138141.1, read as the reverse complement.
CAGAATCTATGGTGCTCTCCATTGACACCGAAACACCACTTCTGTGCCTTAGTGGTTGCAGAAATTTCGATCAGAGCAGCAAGTATAGACTTCACTCACAGTCTTAGACTTTTTTGGTGTCAATACATTTATGCAACCTGAAGAACAGCCCTTGATGGTATGGAGAGGAGTTCGTCCTGTAAAGGAAGAAATATAAGGGTGTATCCAGGTACTGGCAAACTCCTTCCCCTTCCTTCTGATCAAATGCTTTGATGTCAATCACACATCTACAAGTGAATTCTTCCAGATAACATAGGATCATACCATAGATATTGCCATCATTGTACCATTGTTTCAGAGACAAAAACCTGGTAGTAGGGTTGCCAACGTTGAGTATCCTCTGCTTCTCTGTCTTTAAGAATCTCATGGTCTGCAGGCATTCATCTGATTGTATACCTGTTTTTATTTAATTTTATATATCACCTTGAGATATGTGTGGAAAGTGATTGGTTAATTAATTAACCAATCATCGTTCTCATATCTGTGCAGTGAAACATTTCGTCTATAAATTTCTGCAGAGCAGAATGCTGCTAAGACAACATGAGCAGATAAGACTGGTTGTTTTTTTTTATTGAGTGGTTGGCAACCCCAATTGATAGGATTGGCCTACTGATCTCAGGAACTGCATCACACCAGCCCACCTTGTTACCATTCTTATTTGCCCTATAAACTCCCCACCCTCTAGTCACTTGTCTTGGAAAACATGGACAACAGGTTGCATTTAATGAGAGAGTGAACAAGAACAGTGTCCACAGAGGTCCTGCTTGCTCCATCTGGATGGCTCCTTTCTCTCCACACTGACACCAGTGGGGATTTCCTCCTGATACATATGGTAGCTTCAGAGGAAGGATTGCACATGGAAAGAAAGAGTTAAATTCCACCTCTGTTCTGGCTGTGAAGCTGATCATTTTCACCACTCCCTAAGGTCCCACTCCTTTACTTATTGCTCCTGTGAATGCATGGATTCTTGAATATGGATTTCTATTGCAGGCTGGAGTTCCAAGAGAATCTCGGCTCTGAGTCTCCCTCATTCCCCCAACATGCCCCAGAACAGAGCCGGAAACTTTGCCAACCTGAGAGCTTGAGTTAATTCACTCCTATTAGAAGTCATGGAAGAGAACCAAAGATAAAAATGAAAAACAATCATCCACCACCCCAACACACATTTCTTCTCCCCTGACTTAAGAAATGGTGATGGCTCCACCATGACTCTCCCCCTCCCTCCCACCCCCTGTAGGATTGCTTTGTAGAATGCACTGGATTACTTAATAGCACTCCATAAAATCCATTTCCACCTACCTGTGTCCAAAAGTGATAATTCTGGGAGCTCTGTCCATTAATTGCTGTAGAAGTTGGCTGTGGTTGCCTTGTGATGATGTGGAGAAAACCCATTTATATGCTCCGAGAATGGCTTCTTTCTTGGTTATTTATTTACAATAGCATTAGGTATACCACCAATTAACGCAATAGGGCGTGGTGGCGTACATGCAATAAAATAAAACACCATAAAAACCATAGAAAATTATTGTTAAAAAGACAGGTTGAAAAAGAAATAAGTTAAACAGCCGCATTGGCCTGTCTGCATAAAAAGGTCTTCAAGAGACACTGGAAAATCAAGAGCGAGGGCGCCTGCCACATCTGTGTTAGAAGAGCAAGGGACCAGTGACACTAAATGCCTGGCTTCTAGTGGAGGCCGGCTGGGCCTCTGTAACTTGGGGACAACTAGCAGTGCTCCTTCCGATGATCTGAGTAATCAAGCTGCAAGGGCTTACCTGGTCCTGGGATATATTACAGGATCTGAGTCGTGAGTTACCATAATCACTTACCAAAATAAACCATCTGCTTGTAGCATGACTCCCCTGAGTGGAGTCTGCACGGACGTCTCCATTTCTCGCACCCTTTACCTGGGAGCTGATATGCACACTGGGAGCACTTGATGCCAGCAACTAGGGGAAGAGGAACCAGGAAGTGAACTATGAACTTTGAAAGAGAATCGGCTGCTAAACTGACCTGGTCCCAGAGGACAAGAGGACACTGTTCTTTTTCTACCTGCTTGCCTGTGGTGGATGTTACTCTGTTACGTGTGGGTTGTAAAACAGGCTTAACATACAAAAAGAACACACTTGAAGGGGTGGGGTAGAGATGCAGTTGAGTTCGCATTTAAAGGCCCCAAAATGGCAGTGGTGTGAGGCAGGCAGCATGAGCAGGGGTTGGGGGGAGGTCTAGGGGGAAGGGGTGCAGTTTGGCCAAGACGTAAGGGGAATTTGGCAAGGATCATGGGAAGGGTGGGGGGTTGGTGAGTGGTGAGGTTGCAGAAGTGGGAGTGGGAAGAGGGGTGGCCAAGACAGGAGGTTGGGTGAGGTGCAAAGGGCAGGGGGTTGACAAGGGGGTATGGCAGAGTGTGGAGTTAAGCAGGGTCAGTGAATGAAGCAAAGAAGGTGCAGAGCCCCTAATATACCTGAAATTTCACTTTTCATTGGTGAAAATCCAGCCCGCACCTCTCCCTATTCACTTCCAAATTTGCATCCAATAAAATCAACTGGTTTTGCCTCTATTTTTGACTCCATGAAAAAGTCAAATTAAATAATTAAAATTAAATAATTGACTATACCAGGCCTTGGAACCAGAAACGAACCCCGTCCTCACTTGATCACACATCCACAAGAGAAGCTTCACAGTTGTGGCATGGAAATTTAATATACATTAGTCATCTTTAATGCTATAACCATTTGAAGGTAATTCAGCAGCAACCCAGAACTATGTAGGGCTCTGGTAGCAACAAAATGATTATATGAGCAGAAGATGACCCATTTTCTTGATATGCCATTTTGAACATGCTCCCTCAGCTGCAACTGGTGCAAAGCTTATTCGAGCTCCTGTAACAACATTGGAATCAGGTATACGCTGATGGAGAAATTCAGAGAATTGAATTTAATACTGGGGTGGGTGGTGGGTGGGGAAGAAATGGAGAGAAACTGAAATTGACTTACCCAACTCAATGGATAGCAACACCCAGAACACGATATTCAGAAGCCTATTCATGCTGCCACTTCTGCCTTCACGTCAGCACTGTGTGTGAGAAGAGTACAACTTGAATTTATCTCCACCTCTGAGGATCAGGTGTGAGGTGAACCTGTGATTGGTCTACAGAGGACATACCTTTTAGTTTTGCTTGGATGAAAAGCTACGAGCATATCATTGTGATCAGCTGATGCAGAACATCTAATCCCTTTGAGTCATTTGGCACATGCATGAAGGGGGAAGGAATTGGGGTTGCTCCTGTTCTGCCCAGTCCCAGCCTCTGCACCTTCAACTGTTTGTCTGTACAGAGATTATGTGCCGCCTACAAGTGGTATTGCACATGATCTTAGTCAAAACACCAAAGAATTCTTTGTATGCTGTACGAGTCTTGTTGCCCATGCAATTTCTGCTGTGCACAGAGCACTTAGCTATATTTGTTGGATATTCTTTCTCCAGAAACAGAGAAGAACAGAAAAGAAGTTCCAAGAGGCAGCAGAAGGCTGAGATTGTTTTGTCTATGCAAGGAACTGTTCTTTGGACATGTGCAGTGTGACAGGAAGTAATGATAACAATGGTTCCGTGTAATTTGTTGTGAGTCTCTTGCTTGCACCTTGTGGTGAGAGAGGCAGAGAGAGAGAGAGTCTTGGACTCTTGTTGGACTCTAAGCATGCCTTGACCACGGCAGTGGTGAATGTCTGTATATAGTTGCTACCAATATGCTTTTATACCTGTCAAGTAAACCTCTACACTTGACTGAATCTTTATGGCATCCATGAGTGTTGATTGCCTACTGCGTGTGTACCTTCAACCCTGAAGACGCTTCCAAGGAAGGAGTTGCGTTGAGATGTATCTCCGCTGAGTATAGATACTGGCACACATGGGCAGCAAAAGTGATGCTGGACCAATCCTTCTAAATCATCCATCAGAGGTTGATGGATTGATCCAAAAATATTGGCATTATTTTCTTTTTTAAAATATTTTTTATTAGTTTTCAATTACAACAATCCAATAAAAGCCTTTTTATAACAATGGCAAATTATAATATCATTAATAATGCCAATCATTCAAAAGCCAAATTATACAATTTAGGTGGCCCCTCCGTGTGCTAGAATTGATGGTTTGATTATTTACTTTATTTCTGCGCTCCAAAATCTTATAAATTTCCATTTCACTTCAGTCAGAATAACAAGCCCTTATATCCAACTGCAATTTTAACGACTTCCATTCACATTAACACATTAAGTTATTTATTGTCCTACAGGTGGAGCATTCAGACTCTCTCTTTGCTCTTCTTGTGTGTGGCAATTATTCTGTCCATGATGTTTCTTCCTGTCCTTGTAATATATTATGTCTATCTTCTGTCAGTTGTTGCTGTTCTCCGTAATAGACATTATTTTCAGCTCTCCTACCCCACTTTCTCCTTCCCCCTTGATAATCAGGTCAGGTGAAGACACACACACACACACACACAAACTGTTATGCCTCTCCCTGCCACTTTCTTTCTCTCGTGCAAACAGACAGCATATACACTCTTCCATCTTTCCCTCTCAACAAGCAGGGAAACCAAGTAAACACACAGACCAAAAACGCATATGGTACTTCTCTCTCTCTCTCTCTCTCTCTCTCTCTCTCTCTCTCTCTCTCTCTCTCTCTCTCTCTCACACACACACACACACACACACTCCATTTCTCTCTCACACACATTCAAGAGACACCATACTGTCCTTCCAAGTCAACACTTTTGACATCCTCCTTTGGTGACTCCCACAGAACAAAAGCAATGAAGATTAAACAAAAACTCACACTCTTTCAACCTCATCCTTACATCCCCTTACTATTTATGTATATGACAACAGCAGCTAGGATATCATATGCACAGAAATGGAAAGAAGATAAGGTTCCAATGAAGGAGGAGTGGCTTCTGAAAGCAATGGACTATGCAGAAATGGCATAGATGGAGAGATGTGATGAACTGAACATAAGGAGGGAAAATGAGAAACTAAAATTAACAGATCCATGAAAAGCAGACCACTGCCTCCACCAAGCACAATTTATTGCCAGCTATTTCCAAAACACTGGCAGGTTTTGTGCCAAAAAAATTAGTTGCACAAACCATTCCTTTCATTCTACATCCTGAATATAGTTGTCGCTTCAGCTCCTTTCCACAATGATGATTTTTTTTAGAAAGAGAAAATGCCTCTGTGTGAAACCACATCACACAACAACTGCACAAAAGAGTGAGAAAGTTTCCAAGGGCCCATGTGTGTGTGTGTGTGTAATCTCCAATGCATCCATGTTTTTCAAACTATGTTCTTCAGGGAAATCAAAATTCTATATATTGTATACTAGTGGCGTAGCGTGGGTTGTCAGCACCCGGGGCAAGGCAAGTAATTTGCGCCCCATAACCCGGTAGGGGCAGAGAGCTGCGAGTGCGAGCGCCCCCCCAGATGTTGCGCCCGGTGCGGTCAGCCCCCTGCACCCCCACGCTACGCCACTGTTGTATACAACTCACTTCTACTCAGAGTAGACCCATTGAAATGAACAGACCTAAGTTTGTCATGTTTCTTACTTCCAGTGGCTCTGAGCAGGACTAGCATTGGACGCATCCCATAATATTTTAATAATGTTAGAAACAAAGGCAATGGATGGGAAATTTATGGAAGCTCGTCTCCGTCGTGGTTGTTCTGGAAAGAGAGAGGCATGATAGGCAAGGAATGCCTGCACACCAGGCATTCTCTAATTAGGATGTTTCAACCTTGGTACCCGAAGTGATGCCCTCCAGATGTTGCTGGAGTTCAGTCCCCATCAGCTCCAGTCAGTATAGTCAACAGTTGGGGATGATGAGAGCTTGAACATTTGAAGGGCACTGTGGTGGCTACTGTTTTTAGCTGCTAGTTTCGAAAGCTAGTGATGGGTGGCCTGTCCCTTGGGTGCCAAGTTGTAAGTAAGCCCATAAAAGTTACTAGCCTGAATCAATCAACCACTAGGTTTCTGAGGTCTAGAGGGGTGAAGAGTTGTGTCCCTCCTGGAGCAGCCCACTGATTCACTTGCATGGAACCCCATGCACTCCCCTAAAAGCCAACCCTTCTCACCTACATCTACTTAAATACACCAATCCCAGCTCGTTACACTGTGCTGTTAACTGCACAGTTGCAGGGGTCAGTTGAAAAGTTGGCAGCCCTTCCCAAAAACAAGAGCCATTTGTTTCAGAGACTAACCATTCCTGTTGCTCCTCCTTTGATCTTTAGAAAGGGATTGTTGTACCTATGTTAATGTTTAATGGAACTTTGTTCACTGCTCCAGGTCAGCCCTTCATAAGCATCCTGGCTAAATATCCGGAACAAACCTGGTGCGAGAGTTGCAATTCACAGCATGAACAAGCTTTTGTCACTCGGGTTATGGATCCTGCTTGCCTTTTCAATGGGTAGGTTTCTAAACAGGCACCACCAGCAAATTCAGACTCCTTAGCTGACCATATTCTTTATGCTTGTACTTGTCTGGAAGGTATGATTCCTCTTTTAACTGATGGGGTTGTTTTGGGTTGAGCCGCTGAACATACAACTTGCAGGAGACTGGAAAGCAGAGGTGAGTAGTTCTAATATATACAAGGAACTGAGCTCATCCTGGACCCACAAGTCAGCTTTAGTTTTTGCTGATCACCCCACGGAAAGGAACTATCTACTTTGTGAAAGCACACCAAGAGCATAGCAGTTTCCAGAGGGCGTGCTATGTTAGCCTGTTGCAACAAAAACAGGCTTGTGGCACCTTAATGACATATTGACTTATTTTGGCATCAGGTTCTGAAGAACTGTGTCCACTCAGTCAGATGGATGGAAAATTATTAGCTGCATGGGAGGAAAAGAATGTTAGCAATAAGGTCAGAGGGAAATTTTTAAAATGCAGTTCGGTATAATTGTATTAAAGTCTCAGTTTAATCAAAGGTGGGTTGCAGGAGCACTTCCACCATAAAATATATATGGGATAGAATATTGGTCCCCAAATGCATTTTTGCGTTCAAGGTTGGTCCTGGGAGGTACTATTTTTCTAGAAAAAGAGGTACTGGAGCTCACCATTAACTTCTCCCTTGTTTTCTGAGAAGTGCTGGAGCTGAGCTCTGACTGGAAAAATAATAATCTTGTCCTGGGCAAGAAAAGGTCAAAAACTGCTTAGAAAGGTGATACTTTGCTCGGTCAGCCAATGGACCTATTTCCTATAAGGCAGCTTACTGGGCTTCTATCAAACTAAATGAGGAATTGTTGGGCTTTGCTGGATTAGGGGACCCCAGAGTTGGGCAACCTGTGGCTCTCCAGATGTTGTTGGACTCCCAGCAGGACCAGTGATCATGCATGATGGGAGTTTGAGATCAGCAGCATCTTAAGGGCCACAAGGTCTCAATTTCTGGGGTAGAAAGCTTCTATTGGACAAGGCACTGATCCTAACTTTCTTTTATACCAAAGACTAAAATCAAAGTGTCTGGGACAGTAGACCTGCTTCAGGAGAGTTAACTGTCCAAGCTGTCCCTGAGGCTGCAGAACCTTTGGTCCACTGGCCCACCAAGTATTCCAGTTTGTCATGTGAGACCATTTTTGTGAAAACCACACCCACCTGTCTGTCAGGTGGTGTCATTCCATTGGGTGAGGTTTGATGGGGGTAGTCAATTCTTGCAGAAAGCAGGACTCAAAGTAGGAGATTTAGGTGTAGTAAGTTCCACGGTGCCACTGCTGTCTAACTTTGAGGTTGTCCATCCACTGCACTCTCTGTCTACCCATCCTGGTGTCATGATGACCTCAGGTCATTCAACATGGGTGGTCCCACCCACCTGTAAAAGTTGGCCCGTGGAGGTAGTGTGGGAGATAAAGAACTGACCCACCGAGCCAAAAAGCCTCCCCTCCCTTTGCTTTAAGAGCTGCAGGCAATGAAGAAATCAGCAACTGTTCAAAGCATGTCTGCACATTTTCAAATGATGCCCGCATATCATGACCGCTGTTGATTACATTTTCATTTGTCAACTAATGGGTTGTCAGGCAAAATTATGCCTTGCTGTTTCCCAACTCTGTATTTATCTACCCTCCTCTCCAGTCAACAGCCTCAAATGCTACACCTGTTTGTTTGAACTTAAGAATGGCACCTGTCCTTCACCAAAGCCTCCCTGTATAGCACAATCTAGGGAGTCCTGCTTCCGGCAGAAGCTCTTTACAGGTAAGGTGTGTGATTCTGGGTCCTAATGGCGCTTGCTTTGGGACTCTGTGTATCTATTTATTTCTACTGTCCAGAAATGAATTCTTAAAAGGACAGTGAATAAATGTGCCCCTTGGCATGCGCACCCTCAATACCAAGGATGGGGAATCTGTTGTCCTCCAGACATTGTTGGACTCCAACTCCCATCACCACCAGCCAGCATGGCCAGTGCTCAGGCATGATGGGAGATGTAGTCCAGAAGAATCTGGGCAGCTACAGGTTCCCATTCCTGCTGCAGAGACTGGAGTGGGCCAGGATTTTTTAGTCATGCCCACAACAACAGGTCTTCTTCTTTCAACAACCACTGCTGCCCATGGTTGCCATGAGAACGTAAGAAGATCCTTCTGAATCAGGCCACTGGCTCATCTTGCTTGGCCAACCAGATGCCTCCAAGAAACCCACAAGCAGGACCTCAGCAGAAGAGCACTCTGCCCTCCACGGTTCCCAAGAATCAACATTCGGAAGCATGGTTGTCTCCAACCTTGGCAAAGCCATCATGGATAGTGCCACCGATAGCCTTCCCTTCCATGAATTTGTCCAGTTCTCTGTTAAAGCCATCCAAGTTGGTGACCATCACTGCCTCCTGTGGGACATTGTTCCACAGTTCAGCTATGCGCTGTGTGGAGAAGTGGATTCTTTTATCTGTCCTGTATCTACCAGCTTCATTAGATGTCCATGAATTCTAATGGAATGAGAGAGGGAGACGAGAGGCTGCCATGGTGAGACAGGTGGGATGGTAGGTGGGGCCTGGGTAAGGGCACAAAGCTCTCCGAGGCGGACTGACCAATGGAGGGATAATAATAATAATAATAATAATAATAATAATAATAATAATAATAATAATAAATTATTTATATCCCGCCCTCCCCAGCCGAAGCCGGGCTCAGGGCGGCTAACAACAATAAAATAGTACAACATTCTAAAATAATTTCCTTATAAAATGAATTCAAATCAAATTGATGACAACCATTGGGCTAGAGTTCTGTGAAGATTGCAAGGAGGGGGTCAGGCTGTGCCCTGGCCAAAGGCCTGGTGGAACAGCTCTGTCTTGCAGGCCCTGCGGAAAGATGTCAGGTCCTGCAGGGCCCTAGTCTCTTGTGACAGAGCATTCCACCAGATTGGAGCCACAGCCCAAAAAGCCCTGGCTCTAGTTGAGGCCAGCCTAACCTCTCTGTGGCCTGGGACCTCCAAGATGTTTTTGTTTGAAGATCGTAAGTTCCTCTGTGGGACATACCAGGAGAGGCGGTCCCGTAGGTACGAGGGTCCTAGGCCGGATAGGGCTTTAAAGGATGGAGGCCAGTGGGTGGGCAGGTGAGTGAGTAAGTGCCAATCTGGCACCTGGAGGCCCCCGTCAGCCAGGCAGCCAAGCCACTTGCCTGTGTGTCTGGCTAGGCAGTGCTGTGCTCCTGTGGGTGCACATGCAGCCATGCCACCTCCCCCAGCCAACTTTGCTCTCTGAGCCTGGACAGCCAAAGGGAAAGAAATGCACCTCCCAGGTTCAGGGGCAGTCTACCTCTGAATTTTGAGGGTGCTGAATTTTGTCATTTACCTTAGGTGGCAAAATGTATTAGGCTGGTCCTGTCCCAGATGTTCAGTTGGACATATAAGGAGGCAGCTAATAGGAACTAGATAGGAAGTCTGCCTTCTTACAGGGGACTCACTGATTTTTCTCTTCCTTTCCAGAATCTGTTCTCCTTTATACTACAGCAGGCTGTGCCTATGACTGCAGGGATGTAAATGGAGGAAGGCACATTCATCACGTCAACAAATGCTGCACTACAGAAATGTGCAACTCTCCCTAGGCTTGGGATGTGGGCTCCATGCATCTTCTGCCTGATTTGAAGCAAAAGATTCTTTATTGATTTCATGCTATTGCCACCTGTTTCCCCCGGAAACCTCTCTTATTTCAAATATCTTGGGGGGGGGGGAGAGAATCAACATTTAATTACCAAAAGTGAAGAAATTTTTGCTCTAAAATTTAAACGAACAAGGGCAGTGATGGTGGAAATTCCTGGACAAAATTCTCTCCATTCAAAGCCAATAAGCAACATTTTCATTTAGGGTTGAAAAACATTGGAGTTTAACTGATGGATCTATTGAAACCTTACTCAACTGGCTGAAAAATAATATCTGAATAATTTGGAATTCTTTTCTTTGTAAAAAAAAAAGTTAATTAGTTTTAATGGATTGTATTCAACTATTAAGGAACAGAATTTGTTCTCTGTCAATGGAGCTTTGCTTCCCACATTACAACCCTAAAACTATATATATATATACAGTGGTGCCTCGCAAGACGAAAAGAATCCGTTCTGTGATTCTCTTCGTCTAGCGGTTTTTTCCGTCTTGCGAAGCAAGCCCATTGAAGGATTAGCGGATTAGCGCTATTAGCGCTATTAGAGGCTTTTAGCGGCTTATCTGCTGATCGGATCAGCTGATAAGCGGCTTAGCGCTATTAGCGCTATTAGCGGCTTATCTGCTGATCGGATCAGCTGATAAGCGGCTTAGCGGCTTAGAAAAAAGGGGGGAGGAAAAAAAAACCCAGCAGGAACTCGCAAGACATTGTCGTCTTGCGAAGCAAGCCCATAGGAGATTCGTTTTGCGAACCTCCAAAATGGAAAACTCTTTCGTCTAGCGAGTTTTCTGTCTTGCGAGGCATTCGTCTTGCGGGGCACCACTGTATATAAAACACTTTTATTAAACCAAACAAAATGTTACAAAATAGTGTGCAAGTTGTGAATTTGCCCAAACTCCCCACCAGGTTAGAAAGTAAAAATGCAAGAGTGGGGGCTGAGGGGGAAGGGAAGGCTAGGATTATTCAAGCCACCTTTGTCTGCTTCTGCTAAAAGTCTTAAAATGGAGTGTGGGGTCAGGCAACGATGTAGACAGAATGACCCTAGATGGACCAATGGTCTGACTCTGTATGAGGCAGCATCATCTCACAGTGGCTTTAATGAGATGAATCATGGTATTTATAAATGGTTGCATATTTCGCATAGACAGAGCCAGTCCTTCAGTTTGGTCCTTTGCATCGACCACTAATAAACTGTTCAACCACAACAATGGGTGTCTGGCTGAGTCCTTCAATGGGTTTTAAGGTTTTCATGCAGGCTGGTCATGTATTTCAATGGAAAGGTGGAAGGCTTTAAAAACAAACAGACAAATAAATATCAAATCAGCAGCTACTTTGTGAAATTAGAAGTGTGTATCTTCTTCAGTTGGTAGAGCATGAGACTCTTAATCTCATAGTCAAGGGTTCGAGTCCTGGGTTGGGCAAAAAGATTTCTGCATTGCAGAGGGTTGGACCAGATGACTTTCACAGTGCCTTCCAACTCTATGATTCTGTGATTCTTTTATTACTTCTTTCTTTTTTAGGTAGGCTGCACAGCCAGCCCAAGAAATCTTGATGTCTGGTGCAAAGTACAAGGTGGTGCTGTTTGTTTGTTTGTTTCATTTAGAATCATAGTTGGGAGGGACCACAAGGATCAGCTACCCAAACACCCTGTGTTGCAGGAATCTTTTTGTCCAAAGTGGGGCATTTGTATCCCACCTTGCGCCCCAAGGAGCTCAATGTAATGTACACCATTCTTCCCCTTCTCAATTATTCCCCACAACACTGTGAGGTTCCTTCGATGGAGAGGTAGTGACTGGCCCAAGGTCATCTAGGGAGCTTCATGGTCAAGTGAGGATTTGAAGCCTGGTCTCCAAAGTTCTAGCTCAACATTCTAACCGCTACACTGCACTGGCTCTCATTCCATGTAAAATGTTTGAACCGTCTGAAATTTGCATCAGCTCCAGGGGTGTATACCAGAACTTTCAGTGTGCGCAGTTAAATTGGAGTCAAAGGCTCTGTCTCCCTAGTGCAACAAGGCTTTTTAAAAAAACAAAAAAACCCCCACAGAATTTCTGCAGTTGGGAAAGCGACAGGGAAGCACATTGAAAAATCTGGGATGAATGAATAGTTAGGAAAGACATATCAACATCACACAAGCAAATCTGGATGAAGAGAGGGTGAATTAACTGAGATAATTCCCCAAACACTTGATGATAACACCAGAGGGAGAGCATCCCGTTTTGCCATTTGAGACAAAACAAAGTGCTGCCGAGGTTTGCAAATCAGTCCATGAGGGTAAAAGGGTTTGGTGCCCTCTGATGTATTGTAACCCAGCAGTTTCTTGTTCCAACCTAATTGCGGACTGTAGCCCATGAAAGCTTATGCTATATCTTGAATTAGAAGACACACATACCCCGATCCTGTAACAGCTGTTCTTTCAGGAAAGCTACTACAGGGCTGTGAAATATGTCGGAATTCATGCTCTTAAAATGGGAGATACTGCCTGCAAATTTCATCCACTTCTGGCCCCCAAAAAAGTCAGAAGCTGTTCATTTTGTGTGTGTGTGTGTGTGTGTGTGTGTGTGTGTGTGTGACATTTTAGGGTATATGCCTGTAATTCAACAGGATTTATTCTCTCTGGAGGGGTTACTATGTCTTCAAATTGCACCCACTTCTGTATAGCCTTTTTGAAATGTCCTAATAGTGAATCGGGATGGGGAAAGAAGTAGATTAGACTCCATGAGTCATATCGGGTAGTCTCTGAATGGTCTGTGAGAAAAAATGGTTTGTTACTGAAGTCACATCATTCGGTCTGAATCAAACCCAGTGGTCTGTGTTGCCTGCCATCCTTCCTTTTGCAAATATGGGCAGAGGTTTATGTGAGAAGCACACAGCCCTGCAGTGTAGATGGTAGCTTATCATACCTGCAAGTCAAGTTTATGTGTACCGCTTGTCCTGGTCCTGCCTAGATGGCTCATAACACAAATTGGGAAGAACCTGAAGTTAATTTGGACATCCATTGTGTCTGGTTCCTGCCTGGCCATTTACACAGCACACAGACTTATTTCTTGGGATAATTATGGTCTTCAGCTCTAATTCCAGCTCTAAAAACAGACTATGCAAGAACCTTAAGACCACAAGGGTGTGCATATGTCAGGGCTGGGTAACCTTCCGAAGACCGCATGTTAGTGGTGGGCAAGGCCAGAGACAAAAGTTGATGAAGCAACAAATGTCAATGTTACTTTTGCATGGTAGGTAAGTTTCTGCAAAGAATCACACACCCTTCACTTTCCTAATCCAGGACATGCAAGAGGCATTATCAGAGTTGAAGGACACATTCCACCCAGACAGAAACTGTCATGGAGCTCTACTCAAATTGATCCAGAGAAGTACTCCAATGTATAGTTAGCAGAGTAAAAACTTAAACATGTTGCAGGATTCCCAAAAAATAGACCAGAGGCAACTGTATTTCATCCAGCAACTGAAGGCAAATGAGCAAAATGGTCTCAAATCCAATACATTCAGGATTGGCACTGTCCATAAGAAATCCAGTTGCAGCAGACTTAAACTTGCAATAACTTGTAAGAAGACTAAAACTTAATACTAAGCATACTATATAGAGAACATCACACCAGAAGGAAAGAGAGATAGAGAGTGAAACCCAGGCTCCTTCTGGCCTTACTATTATAGTCAGCATGACCTTGACAGGAAGAGATAACAAAACCAGTTTAAGCCAGCTGTACTCAGCTTCTCTGAAGGAATAACCCAAACATCATGAACCTTCTGCTAGAAGCTTCCAGAACCCTCTTGAATTAATTAGAACAGGAAAGATCTCTACACATCACATCAATACTATCTGCACCAAGAAATGCAAACTGACTAAAACACCTGGGTCCAGGGAGGAGGGTTGAGTGGGTGTGTAGCCCAGGGAGGGGCCTCTCCAGGCCTGAGGTTCCCCACCTCTGATATAAGCACTGAAGGTACTCTCACACTGAATTCATAATCTTCACATCTTGACCCATCACCTGCCTGGGTCATTTGGGAATCATTCTATGCCTCCCACTGGCTTCCCTGAGACTACAGCTTCTCCTATATTTAGACTAATTGATGGAAATGGCACCTAATGTCCAGCATTTGGCAACAGAACACTCAAATGGGCAAAGGACATCCAGTTCCTAGGCTGTACTTTGCTGCTAAGACTGTAATCAACCACCGTAGCAGGTGGGAGATGTAACGCGAGGTCCCTCCAGAAGCAGCCATGAGAGTTTAAATCCATTATCCGGAGTCACGTTTTGTTGTTCCTTCACCATCTCCACCACGGAGACCTTGTTGTTCTGGGTTGTCAAGTATGGCAAGAAAGCCCAAGATGATTAACTTGGTTGTGCTTCTCGGCATTTTAGCTCTGCTCTTTTGTGAGTAAAACAGAAGGGGTGTTGTCAGTCTTGGGTGTGGAGATAATTCCATTGCTTCATGTTACACCATTTGCAACCATTAAGTCTCTTCCATTCTATCTTGGTATGAATTTTGTGTATTTCCCATACATATGTGCTTTATGTCCTGTAAGTGTTTGTTGTTGTTATTAGCAAAGCGGGACCATAAATGTTAACATTTTTTGAAATGGCATGAGCCTCTGTAAACAAGGCTTCAAGTGATTTTAATGAAGTCAGTTTATGCACATTATTGATAAGGGGTGTTTGGGACAACTTTTAGCATACACTACTGGGACACCTTTAGGGATGCGGGTGGCGCTGTGGGTAAAACCTCAGTGCCTAGGACTTGCCGATCGTATGGTCGGCGGTTTGAATCCCCGCGGCGGGGTGAGCTCCCGTCTTTCGGTCTCAGCTCCTGCCCACCTAGCAGTTTGAAAGCACAATTAAGTGCAAGTAGATAAATAGGTACCGCTTTATAGCGGGAAGGTAAATGGCGTTTCCGTGTGCTGCGCTGGTGCTGGCTTGCCAGAGCAGCTTCGTCACGCTGGCCACGTGACCCGGAAGTGTCTCCGGACAGCGCTGGCCCCCGGCCTCTTAAGCGAGATGGGTGCACAACCCTGGAGTCGGACACGACTGGCCCGTACGGGCAGGGGTACCTTTACCTTTTTACTGGGACACCTTTAACAAGATGAAAGGTTACACCAGCACTATCCTATGAAAACAGGATGCTGGACTAGATAGGCCTACAGAGCTCTTCCTATTTTCTTATGTCATGTTCTCTGCATAATTCTTGTTCAAAATGAGTTCTAGTTTATTTTCCATATAAATGTTATCTTAAACTATTCCTGTGATTGCACATTGTAGATCAGTAATGATGACCAACAGCTGCCACAACAAAATGGCCTCGTATATATTAGCAGTAAATGCTTACTGGACCTCAGATCATTCTGTAACTTTATCTTGTATTAGTTTTGATGCACGTGAAGCTATTTAGAATTAGGGTGGGTTGTGATGCAATTTCATGCTAAATTACTTCCTCCTTTCAAGCAGCTGAAGCTATCAAATGCAAGGTGTGCAAATTCCAATATCCTGGTTTTATCTGTTTCAAAGGAAGTGATGTATGCACAGCCTTAAGTTGCAAAACAACTTATATCAAAGAAGGTATGTTTGCCTTGAAATTAACTCTTATGTGTTAATTTAAGTGGGATGGAGTGGCCATACTAGTTTCATGGCATGTGGGTCATTGAGCCTGTTGCTTACTGGAAAGGAGAGGGGTGAGGAGGTGGTTGTGCTGCAAAAGCACTGGGAGAGCAGTTCCAGAACTCCTGGTGGTGCCTTTGCACCAAGCCAATCTCCTTGCCCTTCTCCCTTCTGGTAAACAACAGCGATCCAACTGCTGGGAAGCAAATGTAGCAGTTCCCTTGAGCTACTTCTGTACATGTCGCATCTCACCGGCTTATTTTCTGTCTTTTATTGCTATGTGCTAGACTAGGGCTTATCCGGGGACGCAGGTGGCGCTGTGGTCTAAACCACTGAGCTTTGGGCTTGCTGATCAAAAGGTTGGTGGTTCGAATCCCTGCGACGGGGTGAGCTCCCATTGCTCGGTCCCAGCTCCTGCCAACTTAGCAGTTCGAAAGCACGCCAAAAAGTGCAAGTAGATGAATAGGTACCGTTCCGGAGGGAAGGTAAACGGTGTTTCCGTGCACTGCTCTGGTGTCGGTGTTCTGTTGTGCCAGAAGTGGCTCAGTCATGGTGGCCACATGACCTGGAAAAACTGTCTGCAGAGCGGACAAACGCTTGTTCCCTCGGCCTGTAAAATGAGATGAGCAACCACCCCAGAGTTGTTCGTGACTGGCCTTAACTGTCAGGGGTCCCTTTACCTTTAGGGCTCATCCAGACTTCCTTTGGTGGGCCATTTCTAGGCACAAGTTCAAGCTTTAAAGCTCCGCATCTGAGTAGGTTTTTTGTTTTGGTGCTGGTGCTTTCCCCAGGAAAACCCATGTTTTACCACTGAATCAGAGCAAACAGTGATCAGGTTTTCCATGGATAGCTTCATTAATGAACTCCCAAATCTGGAATCCCCTTAGAACTGGTGCCAAAGTTTTGCAATCGTTTTGCAGTGAAGGCCCCACGTTTGCAGCGCCCCACAAATGGAGTAATTGATACATCAAAGCGGGGCTCATAATTAATGCCCCAAACCCAACGTTGTCCAATTAATGCCCCAAACCCAACGTTGTTCACTCCAAAAAGTTTTGCAGCATTGGTCATTAAAACCCCGTGTTTTGCAGCGCCCCAAAAATGGAGCAGTAGACATTCAAACCCGGGGGTCATGGGGTCACCAAAATCCCAACATTGTCCAATTCACTTCAAACCGGCACCAAACTTTGGCAAAAAGTTTTGCAGCGTTTTGCAGTGAAAACCCTGCATTTTGCAGTGCTGCACAAAGACCAAGGGAGGGAGCAGAGCAGGAGCCCCTGCCATGATGCTGATGCCCATGTTGCCCCCGACCTCTGGCCCTTCCCTGGCTTGGAAGGAGCGGTGCATGGTGAGGGGGGTGGGGTGAATGTGGGGCCCAATGTTTTGTTCAAGTTGGCACTACTGGCTAGAAGGAAATTGGATTCCCTCTGCATGTTTATGTGTGTGTGGGAGGGTAGCTGCCGTGACTTCTCTTTGAAGGTTTCACCAATTATGCCAGCCTTTCTCAAGCTTGGGTCCCCAGATGTTGTTGAACTACAACTCCCATCATCCCTAGCTAGCAAGGCCAGAGCTCAGGGATGATGGGAGTTGTAGTCCAATGACATCTGGGGACCCAAGGTTGAGAAACACTGACTTATGCATTTGTTTTTATTCCTCTGCAGTTGAACGGATGCTTTACGTGGAAAAAGGATGCACCACTATACCACCTGACAGATGTCATTATACCACCGGAAATCTTACCCACAGCCTCATGACAGTCTGCTGTAAAGGAAAAGATTATTGCAATGCCTGAGCATTTCCTAGAGGACCCTCTAGGCTGAGCTTCTTTATGGCAGCCATACTTCTGAGACCATTTCAGCTGTGCTTTAAAAGGCTTTGCCATACAAAATTGTCTTCCGAAATCTCACCCTTTTCCTGAAAGTGGGATAATGTGGTTTGTCACCCATGGATCCTTCTCCTTAGTGTTCCTTTTCCTTTTCCTTTTCCTTCCTTTTTTGGCGGGGGTGAGGTGTCAGTATTCAAATCTTGATAAAAGTGCTCAGAGTGCCAGCACAAAAGGGCTACCATGGCGGGGGGCAAAAAAAGAGGTCACGGTATTCCATATAATTGAGTACTATCACGCCAAAACAAAACAAAATCCTGCCTCTTCCAATTGCCCAGAGAGCCACGTTTTAGACATTTTCAAAAAAAGAAAAGAAAAGAAAAGAAAAAAAGATTGCCCAGGATTTTAACTGATTTTATATTTACTGCTTTTTTAATTTTTACCGTTGTTACAACTGTTTTTGTTTTTCATGCTTTTGATCTGTTTTATATTTGTTTTATGGTTCTCTTTCTTGAAAATCTCTATTTTCAAATTCTAGATTAATAAAATTATATTTTTTTGTTTGTTTTTTAAATGAATCAAAACACATGATGGTTCAACTGCTGGTCATGGGCAGATTACCACTACCATTGTGATAAACCACAAAGACAAAATAAAATAAAATAAAATCTTTGTGCTCAGCTTTGCTAATCTAGAGCAGTGTTTCCCAACCACTGTTCCGCGGCACACTAGTGTGCCGCGAGATGTTGCCTGATGTGCCGCGAGATGTTGCCTGGAGGGAGGCGGGCGAGTCGGGCGGCGAGAGGCGGGGCGGCGGCGGCGAGGAGAGGCCGCCCAGCGCGGGGCTCTCGCCGTCTGCCTGCCTGGCTGCCTGCGAGCTCGGCGGGCAGCGCCTCCGTCCGCAGCGCCCGCCTCGCGGCTCTCATTCCCTGCCAAAGCTCACCCAGCCAAGCCGCGCTCTCCTTCCTGCCTCGCTTTGCTGCCTCCTCCCCCCCCACCCCCAAAGCTTGGAGGTTCCCCGGCAAGGGGGAGGGAAAAGAATTGAAACTTACACTTTCGTGCGTCCCTCCCGGCGTGATGCTGCGCGCTGACGTCACGGGGCTGTAATGGTGGTGTGCCGCGAGATTTTTTTCATCAAACAAGTGTGCCTTTGCCCAAAAAAGGTTGGGAAACACTGATCTAGAGCTAGACTTTTTTAGATTATAGTTCCCTTGGAACTTAAGAACTTGGGCTGGAGCTTGATTTTCCTTCCTTCCTTTGTGTACTGTGCCTTTTCAGAGACCATCTTAAAACTGATTTTTATAAGCTTCTCTGAGAGACTTTTTGACTGAAGGGTGGGGTATAAATAAATGCAGAAATCCAATGAACATCTCCACTTAAAGATGTATTGGAAGATCTAGGTCTTCAATAAGCACTGAAAAACAATATTTCCCTTTAAAAATTACATTAATATACAGTGGTACCTCAGGTTACATACACTTCAGGTTACATACGCTTCAGGTTACAGACTCCGCTAACCCAGAAATAGTGCTTCAGGTTAAGAACTTTGCTTCAGGATAAGAATAGAAATTGGGCTCCGTCGGCGCGGCGGCAGCGGGAGGCCCCATTAGCTAAAGTGGTGCTTCAGGTTAAGAACAGTTTCAGGTTAAGAAGGACCTCCGGAACAAATTAAGTACTTAACCCGAGGTACCACTGTACTACTTTTTTCTTCCAAGCAACTCAAGGTGGTGTACATGGTTCTCCTCCTCCACATTTCACCCTCACAACAACCCTGAGAGGTAGGTTAGGCTAGGAGTTGGTTACTGGCCCAAAGTCATCCCACTGAGCTTCATGACTGAGTGAGGATTGGCAGCATGGCCTCCCAGGTTATAGCCCAACACTCTAACCATTAAACCACATTGGCTGAAACAAAATAGCAAGGAGGAGTAATAAATCTGCTACTTTACTTGTAGTATCTCCGGCAGTCATTTTCTGAAGCTCAGTGGACAAAGAGTAGCAAACAGACATAGGCAACAATATACTTCAAGATTGGTAAGCAGGAGCTGGAAGTAATTCCTTCTTACAATGAACTTTCCAAGCGCTGGTTTCTGCATCTTTCTCCAAGGTCACAATAAAGTATGGAAGCTATTCATAGAATTGTAGAATTCAAAGGGTCATCTTGTCCAACCGCCTGCAATGCTGGAATCACAAAGAAGGATCCCTGACAGATGACCCTCCAACCTCTGTTTAAAAACTTCCAATGAAGAAGACTCCATGACCTTCTGAGGTAGTCTGTTCCACAGTGAAACAGTTCTTCACCTCTGAAAGCTCTTCTTAATGTTCAGTCAAATTTTATTTCTGAAAATTTGAATTATTGGTTCAGGTCCTACCTTCCGGAGCAGCAGAAAACATATTCCATTGTTCCATCTTCCATGTGACAGTCCTTTAGATATTTGACAATGGCTATCACCTCACCTCAGGACGCGGGTGGCGCTGTGGGTTAAACCACAGAGCCTAGGGCTTGCTGATCAGAAGGTCGGCAGTTCGAATCCCCATGACAGGGTGAGCTCCCGTTGTTCTGTCCCTGCTCCTGCCAACCTAGCAGTTCGAAAGCATGTCAAAGTGCAAGTAGATAAATAGGTACATAGGTACCGCTCTGGCGGGCAGGTAAATGGCATTTCCGTGCACTGCTCTGGTTTGCCAGAAGTGGCTTAGTCATGCTGGCCAAATGACCCGGAAGCTGTACGCCGGCTCCCTTGGCCACTAAAGTGAGATGAGCGCCACAACCCCAGAGTTGGCCATGACTGGACCTAATGGTCAGGGGTCCCTTTACCTTTATCACCTCACAGTCTTCTATTCTCCAGGCTAAACATACCCAACACCCAGAAGTGTTCCTAATCAGGTTTGGTTTCCAGACCTTTTGTCATCCTGGTCACCCACCTCTGCATGCATTCTTTATGAAGAAATGAAACCTGTGTCTGATTTGGGTCGGGGGGAAGTCCAGTGTCTGAGATGACTCAACACATGTTTTGAGTCAATATTGCTTGCTTTGATTGTGTAGGGAAATCTGCCATACAAGAAACCATGCATGGAAAATGTGAAAGCTGTGATACCATAAAGCACATTTGAAATGGATTGTTTGTTTCTTACCTCGATGATATTTTGAGATAAGTAACTCAATGATCCTCCTTACCTGAACAAATCGTCCCATGTTATGAAACTATTATCAAACCTGATTAATGAGCTTTGAAATTATCAGCTCCATTTACTTCTTATTTCTTTGATTTCAGAGAGCTTCCATTTCAGATCTCCACAGGATAATAGAAATGGTCAAAACCCATCACTTCAGCAAAGAACAACAGACATTCTAGAATTCCAAGGACAGACTGAACTTCATGGATATGAATATAGTTAAATGATGGCATAGGTAAATCCTGTATCTGATATAGCCTATTTTTTAGAAAACACTATATCTCTCATCATAACCTATTACATATCATGAGCTACCTGGGGACACACACAAAAATAATTAAGAACATATGCATGCACCAAGTGGTCTCTTGGGAGGGGGCAAGATTGAAATGCGTACCCCTCAGAATCCCAGATTTTGGTGTCTTTACCCATTTTCCCACCTTGGCTCAATCTGCTCCTAGATTGCCACTTTCTGATAAGGTTTTATTTAACTTTAAGGGCACCTATGGGCTAAAGTTTCATTATCTGTGCTGAGTCTTGTTCCTCCTTACAAGAATGATAATTGCAGTTTGCTGGTAGCACAAGATTAGTGTGCTGATCTTTACAGTAAGCATTAGGAGGCCAGGATATTTGGTTGTAACTTCCACGTCATGTTTAAGGTAAGAATTGGTACCAGAGTCAAGGATAGTTCTTTGAGTATTATAAGTAATATAATACTTATATTAAAGCAATGCCAAGTGCACTGATGTAATGATTCACTTGATAAACCATGTAAGAAGTCCAGATGAGCACACACTATTGCACACACTCCAATACAAATAAGGAACTTCTCATTTTGTATAGTTATCTTCATTCTTGCATGTCGTCTTGTATGTCCCCTGACTTTTGGTGTATTTCCCCATTCTTCCACCTTGGTTCAATCTAATCTCTGTGTTTTCATGGGGCCATCCATGTGAAGGTCCATTAATCTGACCATCAAGCATTCAGCTGAAGCTTCCAAATGAGCATAGCACAACCTGCTCCTTGGCTGTCAATTGCTGATACAGCTGGATTTAGCATATGGTCTCCAGCATATGTAATCCACCAAATTACAGGGTGGTGAAATCCATCTCTGATTGGCTGATAGTGCAACTGTATAATAATTACAACACAGAATCCAGCTGTTCTTTCCTGTGGATTGAGTTCTGCTGACAAGACCTTGATCCTCTATCTAATTGTCACTCACCAGGAGAAAGAAACCATGCATAAGATTCTGTTTCTTGGCCTCTCCATCCTCCTCTGCTGTGCTCTGGGTGAGTAGCAAAAAATATAGCTTGGCACTGTGCAGCTGGAGCAAATCTGCTACTCCTGCTAATTCAAGCTAAAAATGTGCATTTTTAAGGAACACGGGAAGAAACACAGGATGTACATGAGATGCTACCCTTCAATGACTTTAAAACTTGTTTGACATCCACAATTGTGCTTTATGCAAGCCACAAAGAGTTTGGAAAAGGTAAGAATCAATGCTTTTATTTGTTAATTTGTTTTATAGACCAGTTCTTCTTTCCAACAGTTGATGCTCTCACTTGCCATGAATGCAAAAAATATGATCCCACTGCTGGCTGTGTCACTGGAGGATCGATTTGTACAACTCGGAAAAGACAACACTGCGTGCTGATCTATGTTGAAGGTATGTTTGGCTCCATTTGCAATTGAGCTTGCATTAATTCTATGTAGTGTCTCTGGTCCTTATTTTCTAGCTCCTGGATATTCACACTATATTACAAATAGTCTGGCATCATGTAATAATGGCTGCTTTTTATTTGCCATGACTGAATGAATGCCTCCACCTTTTCTACTGGTATAGTCACACTTCATGTTTATTATAAGGTGATAACTATCACCCAGGCACCCTGGAACTCTTGTTCTTCCTGACACACACCTCCCAGAAGATGTAGATGTAGATGTAGTGATGGCCACCAATTTGGGTGGCTTAAAAAAACAGATTAAACAAATTCACAGAGGAGAAAACTATCAACAGCTTCAAGGCGCAGTGGCCATTTATTACCTCCAACATCAGAAGCACTGAGAGAGCTACAATATCCAGAATCAATCCCTTTCCCTAGGGAACTTTGGGAATTGTAGCTCCATGAGTGGAATAGTGGTCTCCTAACAATACTTAGCAGGGACACGGGTGGCGCTGTGGGTTAAACCACTGTACCACTTGGGCTTGCCAATCGAAAGGTCGGAGGTTCAAATCCTTGCGACAGGGTAAGCTCCCGTTGTTCGGTCCCAGCTTCTGCCAAACTAGCAGTTCGAAAGCACACAGTGCATGTAGATAAATAGGTACTGCTCCGGCAGGAAGGTAAATGGTGTTTCCGTGCACTTCTCTGGTTTCGCCAGAAGCGGCTTAGTCATGCTGACCACATGACCCGAAAAAACTGTATGCGGAAGTGGACAAACGCCAGCTCCCTCGGCCTTTAAAGCAAGATGAGCACCACAACCCCAGAGTCATTCATGACTGGACTTAATTGTCGGGGGTCCCTTTACCTTTACCCTAACAATACTCAGCACCTTTTACAAACTACAGTTTGTGAGAAACCATGACTCTTAAAGTATCATACTGCTTGAAATGTATCATGAGCTCTTTACACTCTAGTATGTTTTTGCAGGTCCCAGTATTGCTGTTTCGGTGTTAGAAGACCACGTGGGAGTATAATAGGGGGTTTGAAGGTACATACTGCAGCCCCAGCCCCAATTTTCATGGCCCTGCCCACATGACCTCTGACATTCCCATGCTGAGAGGTCTGCGTCTCACACGGCTGACACACCCTTACATGCTCTTGGAAGCTCTGAGTAGGGCTATTGCTTCTCTACATCTATTTTTGCATCTCTATGTAAAACACATCAGGGGTCCAAAGCATTATCAGTTTAATGATCTCTGCTCAGGGCAGGTAATAAGGAGTGTTGTGGATATACTAAATGAGTTCCCTTTCCTCCTTTTCCACAGACGGGACGACACCATTTTATCAGCAACTATGCTCTACAAACCGTACTCCATGTGACGTTGTGGAATTGAGCGCAGATGGTAAAAAAACGTCAACATGTTGTAATTCCCATGACCTCTGCAATGCACCAAAGTAACATATCTGCGAAACCTTTGGGTCTTTCTTCTCTGTTATATTCAAAGATTTATGGCCTTGTTCTGCTGTCATCCCAAGCATCTAGCATCTGCTCAAGACAAGTAGATCCTGGATCAGCAATCAATTTAGCCAAGTGTTAATGCCATCAGATACCAAAATGTACTGCATGCCAGGGAACAAATACTGTCAGCTACCAAAAAGAATTATAGATTCACTTTCAGGTGCATGTCATCTAACAAATTCTGGCAGTCACAAAAACTCTCCAATTTCTCCTATATTGCTTAATGCCACTGAAAGTCTAATGCTATTGCATCAAATCCTTCTTATGTTTTAAAGAGAACAACACTGCTTTATTTTCGCTATAGAAATATAGATAGAGAATAACCTTGGCTTGTGAATAGGAAAGTAATGGCAATGATGTTCAGGGAAGTTTTTAATGTGTGACATTTTGATGTATTTTTAATCTTTGTTGGAAGCTGCCCAGGGTGGCTGGAGAAACCCAGCCAGGTGGGCAGGGTACAAATATTATTATTATTATTATTTATTATTATTATTATTATTATTATTATTATTATTATTATTATTATTATTCATCCCCAGCACATCAAACCACAGCGTTGTCTGCCAATAAGTTCTACTCTACCCATTGAAATTAATGAACCCAAGTTACTCGAGCTCATTAATTTTAATTTGCCTACTTTGACTACGACCAGCGTTTGATACAACCCAAGGGCTTTAATGTGTGCCCCTGAGCTGCAAGGCCATCCTCATCTATCAGCCCTGAAGTGCACACTTATTTAGTCAGTTTCTCTGTCAATATGTTTCGCCAAATCATGTAACAACTCTGTTCCTGAATCTCTATTTTCATTTCCCAGTGGTTTGCAATCACCTGTCTTGTAACAATAAAATAAAAAATAGCACTTCTTGAAATGGCATTGTCTCATTCTTTCAGTCAAAACTGGGTAGTAATGCTAATGAAAATCTTTTGTCAATAGAAGAGCAAACTGTTCCACCACACTCCAATATTATTGTGCCCCAAAACTCTCAGCATTTTTTCCAACACCCCCCCCATGCAGATATGTGACTAATTCTAAAAAAAATATTTCCTCCAGCATTTCCAATTAAATGCATCATAAATATAGTTAGACTTCCGGGATAGTTTTTGCTGATACAGACTTACTGAGAAATCGCCCCCACCTCGAAGAAAGACGGTGTAACTTCTTCTGAGTTAACCCTGGCAAAGCTCTGGGCTCAGCAGAATGTAACTAAACATAGAACACAACTTGCTAAAAATGAATGGTTAAGTCCAGTCAAAGGCGACTATAGGGTTGCGGCGCTCATCTCACTTTCAGGCCGAGGGAGCTGGCGTTTGTCCACAGACAGCTTTCCGGGTCATGTGGCCAGCATAACTAAACTGCTTCTGCCTCAATGGAACACCACGACGGAAACCAGAATGCATGGAAACACAGTTTACCTTCCTGCTGCAGTGGTACCTATTTATCTACTTCCACTTTGACGTGCTTTCTAACTGCTAGGTTGGCAGGAGCTGGGACAGGGCAAAGGGAGATCACCCCATTGCTGGAATTCAAACTGCCAACCTTGCAATCGGCAAGCCCCAGAGGCTCAGTGGTTTAGACCACAGTGCCACCCGCATCCTATGAGGTGTGTGACTCAACTCACATGCATGTCCAGCACTGATAGATATTCAATGCAACAACTCAAAAAGGATAGGAATCTTTTATTGGAGACAGGACATGCACCCATTAGGAATATGTGTTTACTTTCTTGCTTATTCCCCATAAGTTGCACCCACCAGAGGAGTATTGAAAGATTGGTTTATTCCTTGAAATGAAAGGGAGATGGCATATATGGGTATGGTTCCAGACAGCCAAGTTACAGATACACAGGCAGCAAAACATATTGCATATATACATCTTAGATCTAAAAAGGAGATGATCCCTAATAAGTCCAAGTCAGAAAAGTGAGTGGAAACAATGTTTCACAGACCCTAGGTGCTGGCTACATGGGGCCCTGGATTCCTGAGCACCCACATTTTGATGCTGCGTGGCATCCACAGCTCTGGGCACCTACAGCTGTGGGGCCAAGCTGGCACTCCTGCTGCAAACTCACAGTTAGTTAAGTTAAGTTAAGTTAAAGAAAGGAAGATGTGCCTGATCTGGAATCCTACCAGAACACAGAGTCAAGGATCAGAGCTCTGTGCATCTGAAAGAGTTAAGCTATTTGTTTTTTATCTTATACCATCCGGACAGCAGAACTCTCACAGGTTCTGTGAGAGCAATGACGACCTTTCGGCGTACGGTCAAAGCCTCCCTTCAGAAACCCCTTTAACGGGGAACCCTGGCATTGCCACCACAAAAAGGAAGATGGACTAAAGGATTCCGCCCAAGGCCTGATACCGCCAAAGTTGTGACGTTTTGCTACGCGAAAGGCAAAACCTGGCAATGCAGCGAAATTTCTTTCTGGCCCTTTAACAGCGACCTTAACGTAGCAGCGCCTGCATACCTGTGAAGAAAAGTTAACCTGCAAAATAAGACATTTACTGAGGGAGGGTAGGGTGGGAGAAGCTCTGGAACCAAGTGAGGATTCCCAGGTAAGATCCTCCCTCTATTGTGTGGACAGGTAATCCCTCCCCTACCTGGCCTGGTCTCCTTGGCAACACTTCCCCCAATTGGGATTGGACAACTGACTGAGGTAGGCGGAGACCTCCAGGTATCCCACCTGAGGGAAGGCAAAGCCAAGCCTATGCTGATGGCGCCGCTCCAGATCTAGGGGCTGCGCGCATCCACGCAAAGGGCGCCCCCCGTTTTAAGCGGGGAGCGGTCATTGCTTTTTATCTTATACCATCCAGACAGCAGAACTCTCACAGGTTCCTGTGGTCTGTGTGCAGAAAGGCATAGAGATGATCATAGAGATCATTAAGTAGAGACTCATTCCAGCTGTGAGCTACAAAAGTCTGGGGTTGAAGTACAATTGAGGGTCAAATATTCCCTATGGAGAGGGAAGAGGCCTTCCCAAGAGAGCAAACAATATAACACCGAAATCCTTAGCAGCATTCCTGCAAATTCCTGTCTGTTTACCAATTGTTTACTGGGATAACGTGAAGTTGAAGGGACATGACCCTGGCTGGAAATGACTAAGTATTATCTGTATATTCCCTGTGTAGCAGGAACCCCCCCCCCAATCATTCTGTTTGTACAAACTTCACACACACTCACACTCACACATTACATACGCCACATTTCTGTTATAAATTCATAGAAAAATCAACCATACATTGGATTTGCACTGTTCCATTTTTATTTTACTCCATATGACAAGGACTATCAAAGGGGGGGGGGTGGCTTGGTTCTGGTCAGCCATAATCCCTTCAGCATACCAGCACATCCACAGGAGCCCTGCCCAGTTTCTATGTCAACCCTGATAATCCCAGACAGAAGACAATCAAAATCACAAAGAACCTGCATATGGTAGTGGATTCAGCATGGACTGAAACAAAGGACAATAATCAGATCTTCCCTCTGGGGGCAGGAAACTGCAAACTCCCCTTTGTCTCCTGGAAGTGACTCATGGGCAGGGGGAAAGGAGGAACCAGCCAGGTGACAGGACACTCAGGTTACCACCACAACTCCTCCCTCAACCCCTCCTTTCTGTAATGTATGCATGATGTCAACCCCTCCTTTCTGTAATGTATGCATGATGTTTCTGGGGGTGGGCTTGACCTGGAGGATGGGAATTTCAAAAGTTTTTATAAGGTCTTGCAGACCATCTTTCTGGGTCTTTCCTCTCTCTTGCAAGTGAGGGGAATACCCTGTTGCAACAGTTCAATAAAGGCCAAGCCTACAGGCTGCTGTTTTGCTCCAAGTTATCCTGGTTGGTGTCTTTGTTTTTGTCCAAGGGAGCCCTCGGATTTTTCCGGTAACACCTGAATCATGAATTTACTATTGAAAGTACCTTTCATTATCTGTGCTGAGTCTTGTTCCTCCTTACAAGAATGATAATTGCAGTTTGCTGGTAGCACAAGATTAGTGTGCTGATTTTTACATTAAGCATTAAGGAGGCCAGGATATTTGTTTGTAACTTCCACATCATGTTTAACATAAGAGCTGGTACCAGAGTCAAGGATAGTTCTTTGAGGGGTATACTTATATTAAAGCAGTACCAAGTGCACTGATGTAATGATCCCCTTGATAAACCATGTAAGAAGTCCAGATAAGCACACAAACTCTTTGCACACTCTCCAACACGAATAAGGAACTTCTCATTTTGTATAGTTATCTCCATTCTTGCATGCCAATTGACATGAGCTGATGGTCACCTTGTAAATTCCCTCAGGATCCTGGTTTTTGGTGGTGTTCCCCATTCTTCCACTGAAGCTCAGTCATGTCTATGTGTTTTCACTGAGTCAGTCATGTGAAGGTCCATTAATCTGACCATCAAGCATTCATCTGAAGCCTCCAAATGGGCATAGCACAACCTGCTCCTTGGCTATTAATTCCTGATACAATCAGATTTAGCATATGGACTTCAGCAATATAGATCTTTAACAAGATCTACCAACTTACATGGTGGTGAAATCCATCTCTGATTGGCTGAACTCGCAACTGTATAATAATTGCAGCATAGAGTCCAGCTGCCACTCCTGTGCTCTCCTGTGGATTGAGTTCTGCTGACAAGACCTTGATCCTCTATCTAATTGTCACTCACCAGGAGAAAAGAAACCATGCATAAGATTCTGTTTCTTGGCCTCTCCATCCTCCTCTGCTGTGCTTTGGGTGAGTAGCAAAAAATATAGCTTGGCATTGTGCAGCTGGAGCAAATCTGCTTCTCCTGCTAATTCAATGTAAAGATGTGCATCTTTAAGGAAGACGGGAAGAAACACAGGATGTACACGAGATGCTACCCTTCAATGACTTTAAAACTTGTTTGACATCCACCATTGTGCTTTATGCAAGCCACAAAGAGTTTGGAAAAGGTAAGAATCAATGCTTTTATTTGTTAATTTGTTTTATAAAGCAGTTCTTCTTTCCAACAGTTGATGCTCTCACTTGCCATGAATGCAGAAAATATGATCGCACTGCTGGCTGTGTCACTGGAGGATCGATTTGTACAGCTCGTAAAAGACAATACTGCGTGCTGATCTATGTTGAAGGTATGTTTGGCTGCATTTGCAATTGAGCTTGCATTAATTCTATATAGTGTCTCTGGTCCTTATTTTCTAGCTCCCGGATATTCACACTATATTACAATTGTCTGGCATCATGTAATAACGGCTGCTTTTTATTTGCCATGACTGAATGAATGCCTCCACCTCTTCTACTGGTATAGTCACACTTCATGTTTATTATAAGGTGATGCCTATCACCCAAGCACCCTGGACCTCTTGTTCTTCCTGACACACACCTCCCAGAAGATGTAGATGTAGTGATGGCCACCAACTTGGGTAAACAAATTCACAGAGGAGAAGACTATCAACAGCTTCAAGGCACAGTGGCCATTTATTACCTCCAGCATCAGAAGCACTGAGAGAGCTACAATATCCAGAATCAATCCCTTTCCCTAGGGAACTTTGGGAATTGTAGCTCTGTGAGTGGAATAGTGGTCTCCTAACAATACTCAGCAGGGACACGGGTGGCGCTGTGGGTTAAACCACTGTGCCGCTTGGGCTTGCCAATCAAAAGGTCAGCGGTTCGAATCCCTGCGACAGGGTAAGCTCCCGTTGTTCAGTCCCAACTCCTGCCAACCTAGCAGTTCGAAAGCACACAGTGCAAGTAGATAAATAGGTACCGCTCCGGCGGGAAGGTAAATGGTATTTCCGTGTACTGCTCTGGTTTTGCCAGAAGCGACTTAGTCATGCTGACCACATGACCCGGAAAAACTGTATGTGGAAGCGGACAAACGCTGGCTCCCTCAGCCTTTAAAGCAAGATGAGCACCACAACCCCAGAGTCATTCATGACTGGACTTAATTGTCGAGACTCCCTTTACCTTTACCCTAACAATAGTCAGCACCTTTTACAAACTACAGTTTGTGAGAAACCATGACTCTTAAAGTATCATACTGCTTGAAATGTATCATGAGCTCTTTACACTCTAGTATGTTTTTGCAGGTCCCAATATTGCTGTTTCGGTGTTAGAAGACCACATGAGAGTATAATAGGAGGTTGAAGGTACATACTGCAGCCCCAGCCCCAATTTTCATGGCCCTGCCCACATGACCTCTGACATTCCCATGCTGAGAGGTCTGCGTCTCACACGGCTGACACACCCTTACATGCTCTTGGAAGCTCTGAGTAGGGCTATTGCTTCTCTACATCTATTTTTGCATCTCTATGTAAAACACATCAGGGGTCCAAAGCATTATCAGTTTAATGATCTCTGCTCAGGGCAGGTAATAAGGAGTGTTGTGGATATACTAAATGAGTTCCCTTTCCTCCTTTTCCACAGACGGGACGACACCATTTTATCAGCAACTATGCCCTACAAACCATACTCCATGTGACGTTGTGAAATTGATCGCAAATGGTAAAACAACGTCAACATGTTGTAATTCCCATGACCTCTGCAATGCACCAAAGTAACATATCTGCGAAACCATTGGGTCTTTCTTCTCTGTTATATTCAAAGATTTATGGCCTTGTTCTGCTGTCATCCCAAGCATCTAGCATCTGCTCAAGACAAGTAGATCCTGGATCAGCTATCAATTTGGCCAAGTGTTAATGCCATCAGATACCAAAATGTACTGTATGCCAGGTAACAAATACTGTCAGCTACCAAAAAGAATTATAGATTCACTTTCAGGTGCATGTCATCTAACAAATTCTGGCAGTCACAAAAACTCTCCAATTTCTCCTATATTGCTTAATGCCACTGAAAGTCTAATGCTATTGCATCAAATCCTTCTTATGTTTTAAAGAGAACAACACTGCTTTATTTTCGCTATAGAAATATAGATGGAGAATAACCTTGGCTTGTGAATAGGAAAGTAATGGCGTTGATGTTCAGTAAAGTTTTTAATGTGTGACATTTTGATGTATTTTTAATCTTTGTTGGAAGCGTTGTCTGCTAGTAAGTTCTAATCAGAGTATACCCATTGAAATTAATGAACCCAAGTTACTCAAACTCATTAATTTTAATTGGTCTACTTTGAGTACGACTAGCATTTGATACAACCCATGAGCTTCAATGTGTGCCCCTGAGCTGCAAGGCCATCCTCATCTATCAGCCCTGAAGTGCACACTTATTTAGTCAACTTCTCTGTAAAAATGTTTTGCCAAATCATGTAAAGGCTCTGTTCCTGTACTGAATCTCCATTTTCATTTCCCAGTGGTTTGCAATCACCTGTCTTGTAGCAATAAAATAAAAAATAGCATTTCTTGAAATGGCATTGTCTCATTCTTTCAATCAAAACTGGGTAGTAATGCCAACGAAAATCTTTTGTCAATAGAAGAGCAAGCTGTTCCACCACACACCAATATTATTTTGCCCCAAAACTCTCAGCATTTTTTCCAACACCCCCCCATGCAGATATGTGCCTAATTCTAAAAAAAAATCTTTCCTCCAGCATTTCCAATTAAATGCATCATAAATATAGTTAGACTTCCGGGATAGTTTTTGCTGATACAGATTACTGAGCAATTCTCCCCACCTTGAAGAAAGACAGTGTAACTTCTTCTGAGTTAACCCTGGCAAAGCTCTGGGCTCAGCAGAATGTAACTAAACATAGAACACAACTTGCTAAAAATGAATGGTTAAGTCCAGTCAAAGGCGACTATAGGGTTGCGGCGCTCATCTCACTTTCAGGCCTAGGGAGCTGGCGTTAGTCCACAGACAGCTTTCCGGGTCATGTGGCCAGCATAACTAAACCGCTTCTGCAGCAATGGAACACCATAACGGAAACCAGAATGCATGGAAACATTGTTTACCTTCCTGCTGCAGTGGTACTTATTTATCTACTTTCACTTTGACACGCTTTCTAACTGCTAGGTTGGCAGGAGCTGGGACAGGGCAAAGGGAGATCACCCCATTGCTGGAATTCAAACTGCCAACCTTCCGATCGGCAAGCCCCAGAGGCTCAGTGGTTTAGACCACAGCGCCACCCGCATCCTATGAGGTGTGTGACTCAACTCACATGCATGTCCAGCACTGATAGATATTCAATGCAACAACTCAAAAAGGATAGGAATCTTTTATTGGAGACAGGACATGCACCCATTAGGAATATGTGTTTACTTTCTTGCTTATTCCCCATAAGTTGCACCCACCAGAGGAGTATTGAAAGATTGGTTTATTCCTTGAAATGAAAGGGAGATGGCATATATGGGTATGGTTCCAGACAGCCAAGTTACAGATACACAGGCAGCAAAACATATTGCATATATACATCTTAGATCTAAAAAGGAGATGATCCCTAATAAGTCCAAGTCAGAAAAGTGAGTGGAAACAATGTTTCACAGACCCTAGGTGCTGGCTACATGGGGCCCTGGATTCCTGAGCACCCACATTTTGATGCTGCGTGGCATCCACAGCTCTGGGCACCTACAGCTGTGGGGCCAAGCTGGCACTCCTGCTGCAAACTCACAGTTAGTTAAGTTAAGTTAAGTTAAGTTAAAGAAAGGAAGATGTACCTGATCTGGAATCCTACCAGAACACAGAGTCAAGGATCAGAGCTCTGTGCATCTGAAAGAGTTAAGCTATTTGTTTTTTATCTTATACCATCCGGACAGCAGAACTCTCACAGGTTCTGTGAGAGCAATGACGACCTTTCGGCGTACGGTCAAAGCCTCCCTTCAGAAACCCCTTTAACGGGGAACCCTGATATCGCCGCCGCAAAGAGGAAGATGGACTAAAGGATTCCGCCCAAGGCCTGATACCGCCAAAGTTGTGACATTTTGCTACGGGAAAGGCGAAACCTGGCAATGCAGGGAAATTCCTTTCCGGACCTTTAACAGCGACATTAACGTAGCAGCGCCCACATATCTGTGAAGAAAAGTTAACCTGCAAAATAAGACATTTACTGAGGGAGGGTAAGGTGGGAGAAGCTCTGGAGCCAAGTGAGGATTCCCAGGTAAGATCCTCCCTCTATTGTGTGGACAGCTAATCCCTCCCCTACCTGGCCTGGTCTCCTTGGCAACACTTCCCCCAGGTGGGATTGGACAACTGACTGAGGTAGGCGGAGACCTCCAGGTATCACACCTGAGGGAAGGCAAAGCCAAGCCTATGCTGATGGAGCCGCTCCAGATCTAGGGGCTGCGCGCATCCACGCAAAGGGCGCCCCCCGTTTTAAGCGGGGAGCGGTCATTGCTTTTTATCTTATACCATCCAGACAGCAGAACTCTCACAGGTTCCTGTGGTCTGTGTGCAGAAAGGCATAGAGATGATCATAGAGATCATTAAGTAGAGACTCATTCCAGCTGTGAGCTACAAAAGTCTGGGGTTGAAGTACAATTGAGGGTCAAATATTCCCTATGGAGAGGGAAGAGGCCTTCCCAAGAGAGCAAACAATATAACACCGAAATCCTTAGCAGCATTCCTGCAAATTCCTGTCTGTTTACCAATTGTTTACTGGGATAACGTGAAGTTGAAGGGACATGACCCTGGCTGGAAATGACTAAGTATTATCTGTATATTCCCTGAATCATGAATTTACTATTGAAAGTACCTTTCATTATCTGTGCTGAGTCTTGTTCCTCCTTACAAGAATGATAATTGCAGTTTGCTGGTAGCAGAAGATTAGTGTGCTGATCTTTACATTAAGCATTAGGAGGCCAGGATATTTGTTTGTAACTCCCACGTCATGTTTAAGATAAGAGTTGGTACCAGAGTCAAGGATAGTTCTTTGAGGGGTATACTTATATTAAAGCAATACCAAGTGCACTGATGTCATGATTCACTTGATAAACCATGTAAGAAGTCCAGATCAGCACACACTATTTCACACTCTCCAACACGAATAAGGAACTTCTCATTTTGTATAGTTCTTTCCATTCTTGCATGCCAGTTGACATGAGCTGATGGTCACCTTGTAAATTCCCTCAGGATCCTGGTTTTTGGTGGTGTTCCCCATTCTTCCACTGAAGCTCAGTCATGTCTATGTGTTTTCACTGAGTCAGTCATGTGAAGGTCCATTAATCTGACCATCAAGCATTCATCTGAAGCCTCCAAATGGGCATAGCACAACCTGCTCCTTGGCTGTTAATTCCTGATACAATCGGATTTAGCATATGGACTTCAGCAATATAGATCTCCAACAAGATCTACCAACTTACATGGTGGTGAAATCCATCTCTGATTGGCTGAACTCGCAACTGTATAATAATTGCAGCATAGAGTCCAGCTGACACTCCTGTGCTCTCCTGTGAATTGAGTTCTGCTGACAAGACCTTGATCCTCTATTGAATTGTCACTCACCAGGAGAAAAGAAACCATGCATAAGATTCTGTTTCTTGGCCTCTCCATCCTCCTCTGCTGTGCTCTGGGTGAGTAGCAAAAAATATAGCTTGGCACTGTGCGCTGCAGCAAATCTGCTACTCCTGCTAATTCAAGCTATCTCCTCTTTTCACTAACCAGCAGAGGCATACAATGATGGGAAACCAGGTAAACAATGTGCTACGAGCCACTGCTAAAATCACACCCTTTCTCAATTTCTAGTAAGAATGCCTTCCTCCCAGCCTCTCCTTCTCTCCCATCCCACCCCTCAACCTTTTCACAGCTCCAGATCAGTCCAGCTGGGCTGACTTGACTCAGGGTTACCCATCACTGTCTCAAGCCAATCTGGCTGAAGTCCAGATCAGTCCAGATCATGCCCTGCTTTATCTATGCCAGGGGTTGGCAAGGTTTACCTTGCCTGGGCTGGTTCACTCCAGCGGAGATCCCTCCTTGGGCCGGATTGCCTGCATGCCCGCGATTTCTGATGTCTGCACAGACATGATTTCCGGTGCCCGCATCTGTGCAGACGTGATTTCCAGTATCTGCGCATGCGCAGACAGAATTTCTGGCACCGCAGAAGCAAGTCCCCACACTGCTCTGTGCCAGCTTAGTGCAGAGTACGGGGACTTGCCGAGTGGGGGGCAGCTCGTGGGCCAGTTAAATGACCCCCGTGGGCAGCTTGTGGACTATGGGCCTTAGGTTGCCAATCTACGCTATTAACAGGTTTGCATCCTATCCTGAAAATGTACAAAACTGTTAAACAGAGGTGTCCATGGACAATAGAGATGCATATTTACACAATGAAAGCCAATGTGGTTTCAAGGGCTATTCCAAGGATAAAAATGTGTATTTTGAGGAACCGTGAATACTACCTTGGGAGACATGTGGGTTGCCTCCATTCAATAACTTTCAAACTTGCTCGACATCAACTATTGTTTCAATGTGCTTCATGCAAGTCACACTGAGTTTGTGAAAGGTAAGAATCAATGTTTTCATTTATTTATTAATTTTTAAAAGAGGTTTGACTCCTCTTTCCAACAGTTGATGCTCTCACCTGCCATGTCTGCGAAAAATACGAATTCGTTGGTGGATGTGTCGAGAAAAACTCCACTTGTGAAGCTTCCCCGGGAGAAAAGTGCCTGCTGATCTACATCGAAAGTATGTTTGATTCCATATGAAATCATACTTAATTAATTTTTATAATGAATGATTTTAGAATGTTGTTTATGTTGTACTTTTGTACTGTTTTATTGTTGTTAGCCGCCCTGAGCCCGGCTTCGGCTGGGGAGGGCGGGATATAAATAAAATTTATTATTATTATTATTATTATTACTTAAGTTAATGTTATATAGCATGCCTGTTCTTTATCTTCTAGCTCCTGGATCTTCACACCACATTACTACCTGTAATATTCTGGAATATTATAATACTCGGGGCTCATTCAGACTTCCTTTTGTGCCATGTTTCTAGACACAAATCTAGAATGGTTTGAAGCTTCCATGCTTTGAAGCATCATGTCTGAGCTCCCCCGCCCCACCCCCCAGTGTTTTCCCTCTGAAAACCTGTGATTTACTGCTGAATCAGAAACAAACGGCAATCCTTGGAAAACCTGAATTGCCATTTGTTCCAATTCAACATTACAGATCAGATTTTCGAGGTGAAGGCTCCGGACATGGTGCTTGGAAGCATGGACTGGTGCCTAAAAGCTAAGTGTGGATGAGCCCCCAGAAAGCCACCGTTTAATAAGCAGTCCTTATAGGCAGGAAACGAGTGGAATTGCATCTCTGTGTGGGGAATAGGGATCTCCTAACAACTCTCAGCACTCTGAACAAACTACAGTTCCCAGGATTCTTTGGGGGAAGCCATGACTGCTAAACTGGTATCATACTGCTTGAAAAATATAATGCACACAAGAATAATGAAACCCATCTCATATCAGAAATGGATATATACACACACACACACACACACACACACACACACACACATATAGTGATACCTCGGGTTAAGTACTTAATTCATTCCAGAGGTCCATTCTTAACCTGAAACTGTTCTTAACCTGAAGCACCACTTTAGCTAATGGGGCCTCCTGCTTCTGCCGCGCCGCTGGAACACGATTTCTGTTCTCATCCTGAAGCAAAGTTCTTAACCCGAGGTACTATTTCTGGGTTAGCGGAGTCTGTAACCTGAAGCGTATGTAACCTGAAGCATATGTAACCCGAGGTTCCACTGTATATATAAACACACAATGTGGGAGAACTTTCCAAACAGAAATCAAATGGAGTATTCTGGAGTGGGGCATGACTGACTAGTTGGAATCTTGAACAAGAGCTCTTCAGACTATAGTATGTTTTTGCAAGTCCCATTAGGCCCATTCCAGTGTCAGAAGCAAGGGTGGCCCAGCCTGTTTCACCTCATCAGGTAAAGTTGGAAGGTGCCCCCTGCAGCTGATCATGCTGCTATGTCTTCTGGGTTATGGGTGAGTAGCCCATAAGACCTTGCCAGAACCTGGAAGCCACAACTGCTTCTCCTTGCTTCTCTGATGGTGGTGGTGGGCAGGTGGGCAGGGCATTCTTTACCATGGGAGAAGTGAAGAGAAGCAGCATCAGCGGCAATATCTTGTGAGAACCTGCACAGTGACAGGTGCAAGCGAGGAGCCCACGGGGTGCCACCTTTTGAGATTCCACAATCCGAGGTGGCGGCTTCAGTCAACTTTCTGGGCAGACTGGCCCTGGTTAGAGGAACACATGAAGGTACATTCAGCAGCCCCGTCCCCAGTTTCAGTGGCCCTGCCCACTTCATCTCTGACATCCCCATGCTGAGTGGTCTGCTCCCCACATACTTGGGGAGAGAACCACATGTTCTTTGACGACCTAAATAGGGCTACTGCCTCTCTACATTAAATCTAGCATCTCAATGTAAAGCATGTCAGAGGTCCAAAGCGTGGTCCATTTAATGATCTATGCTCACGGCAAATCATAGGAAGAGCTGTGAATATACTAAATGAGTTCCCTTTTCTCCTTTTCCATAGATAGTAAGAAACCATATTATAGGCAACTGTGCTCCTCGAAGAGATCTCCATGTGACCTTGTGGACGTGAGCATACATCGTAAAAAAACATCAACATGCTGTGATTCCCATGACTTCTGCAATGCACCATAGTAATATGTCTGTGAAACCATTGGGTCTTTTTCCTCTACCATATTCCAAGACGCGTTGCCTCTTTCCTCTATCCTCCCAAGTATCCACACTCCCTGCTTCAGATAAATTGGTCCTGGGTCAGCTGTTAATTTAGGCAAGTATTAACAGCAGCAGACCCCAAATTGCATTGCATGGCTGGCAGGACTTTTTTGCAGCTGAAACATGGGCACCACGGCCATTTTAAGAGAACAAGGGAGGAATTCAAGGTGAGTTCTGGTACCTCCTTTCCTAGATAAAAACAGCACTGATGGCAGGTAGCAAATACTATCAGCTGCTGAAAAGAATTACTGATGCTCAACAATTAATTTTGGGGTTTTCCTTAAAAAAACTCAACAACTTTCAGGGTGTCCTGGCTTTTACTTTTTTGAAATCTGGCAACCCTATATTCTGACATTCAAGCTAGCACTCTGTTTTCTCCAGTAGTCCTAAATACCAATGAAAGTTTAATGCCGTTGCATTAAATTACTTTTACAATTTAAAAATAATTTTCATAGTAGACATATAGATTGATAATTATTTTAGCTTGATTTCGTGAAAGTAATGTGAATGATGCATCTAAGTACATCAGACCACTAGATTGTCTCCCAACAAGTTCTACTC
Source organism: Podarcis bocagei (assembly GCF_964188305.1). Taxonomy (NCBI): domain Eukaryota; kingdom Metazoa; phylum Chordata; class Lepidosauria; order Squamata; family Lacertidae; genus Podarcis; species Podarcis bocagei. The sequence goes on along the minus strand of NC_138141.1, from coordinate 14,192,695 downwards.
AAAGTACACACATTGAAATTAATGGCCCCAAACAAATCAATCCAATTAGCATTAATGTGTCTACTTTGAATATGGCTAGTGATTGATAGGACCCATGGACTTCAACGCATGCCCTTGAGCTACTAAATCATTTCAGTAAACTCTGAAACTCACATGTATTCAGTCAGCTTCTCTGCAAAAGTGTTTTGCCAAATGCAACAACTCTGTTCTTGTATTGAACCTCCAATTTTATTCCCCACTATTTTACAATTACCTGTCTTACAGCAATAAAATAAAACAATAGCATTTCTTGAAATGGCATTGTCTCGTTCTTTCAATCAAAACTGGATAGTAATGCCAATGAAAATCTTTTGTCAATGGAAGAGCAAAGTGTTTCACCACATTCCAAGATTATTTTATCCCCGAACTCCTAAGTTTTCTTCCATCGCCACCACATACAGAGATAAGTGCCTAATTCTGAACATTCTTTCTTCCAACCTTTTCAGTTGAGCTGAATGAGAGGCCCAATGAAGCAGTTGTGAGGACTGAAGGTCCCGGACTTCCCACCACTCTCTAAGGCAGGGGTCAGCAAACTTACCGTGCCTCGGGCCGGTGTCTCCAGTGCTGATTGTGCGGTGGGCCAGAGGGCAGGGGAGCACGTACCCATACGCCTGCACACACACTATTTCCAGCACACTTCCGGGTTGGAGGAGCACTGGAAATAGCTTGTCCGCATGTGCATGGGCCTCCTCCAACCCGGATGTGCACTGGAAATAATGCTTGCGCATGCGCGCAAGCTATTTCCGGTGCTCCTCCGACCTCAAAGTTGGCAGCCGCACAGCACAGCGCTGGTAAGAGCGGGCAGAGACAGCAGGCGGCGGGGTTTGGTGCTGGCCAGATAAACGAGTCCCTCGGGCCTTATCCAGCCCGCGGGCCTTAGTTTGGGGACCCTTGCTCTAAGGCTCCTCTCCTAGCAGTCTAAGAGACCAGACCTTTGCCTGGTCTCCCAGCAGTCTAAGAGACCAGACCTTTGCCTGGTCTCTTTGCTCTACCCACTTCATTTCTCTCTGTGCTCTCTGGATATGAGTAATTAAATCCTGGTTGTGGAAGAAGAAGAAGAAGTAGAGTTTGATTTTGATATCCCGCTTTATCACTACCCTAGGGAGTCTCAAAGCGGCTAACATCCTCCTTTCCCTTCCTCCCCCACAACAAACACTCTGTGAGGTGAGTGGGGCTGAGAGACTTCAAAGAAGTGTGACTAGCCCAAGGTCACCCAGCAGCTGCATGTGGAGGAGCGGAGACGCGAACCCGGTTCCCCAGATTACAAGTCTACCGCTCTTAACCACTACACCACACTGGCTCTGATTGAAAACCTCCCCGGAACAACATCAAGCAATTGTTTTATTGTTGCACTCATTGCATGGTCCTTTGAATCCATAAAAAACAAAACAATGCTGTCAGTGCTGTCAGGGGGAAGGAAAGTTGCGTCAGTGTAGATGTCAGACTGGATGTGGCCTCCAGGACCAGAGTCATAGGAGTTTCCCACTGGAGGGGGAGGGCATTCAGCCCCCGAGTTGAGATTCCCCGCCCCTCCCAAAACACGAGATCAGTCTTGGAAAATGGTTCTGTATTGTCCTTTCCATTCTGTTCCTGCTGATAAGATTTTGTGGATCATTGCAGTTGGGTGCAGAACATTCTCTACCTATAACTGCAGTGGAACTTTGGAGCTGGGAGCCCATTTTAGCGAATGAACCAGAGAGACAGACCTGCCAAGATTCCAACAAAGAGCTTCCTGATTTGTTCAGTGGTTTCCCTTGTGGTAGCACAGTGAAAAGAGAAGGGGTGGAATTGCTGCCCAGGGTCCCAGCACGGCATCACCAACCCAGGCAACCTACTGGTTTCTCTTGATCTGGTCTGCTGCAAATACTTCTAGGCCAGCTGCAAATACTTCTAGGCCAGTAAGCCAACACTCTTTTTGAGTTTGTGACTCCTACTCTTTATCTGGGATTCCCTGCCTGTTAAGCCACCTTGTGTCTCTTTCCCCTCCCTCCCACAAGCTGTGCTCCTAGTTTGCAGACTTTCCCATCCCTTTGTCGATTCTTCTGCTTATTGGATTCTTGCAGCCTCATTCTGGCTTCCCTTTGGAGTGACTTTCAGTCACTGGCCTGCAATGAACTCCCCCTGGCTGTCTTACCTGTGGATCTGCTCATTCCTCCATCCAACTCCAGCCAGAGGGGAAGGTTCATTGCTCTGTGATAGAACCGGGGCTATTTCACTTTGAACATCTTTGGACTGATCCGCACCATACTTAAGGATAACTGTAACTGCTGCTGAATAATCGAAAGATTTGTATGTAATTTACTACAGCAGCATTCTATGTATTTGTTGTTACTATTTTGCGGCAAAAGCGTGAAAGAGACTTGTGACTCCTGCCACCACTAGAGAAGTGAGGGGCAGTGGTGGCAGCTGCGAGATCTGATGAGATCTCACGCAGATCTCGCAACATCTTGTGGAATTCTCACAAGATCTTGCCACTGTTGTCACCTCTCCTCCCTTCTACCACCTGCCCCCCCCCCCCCCAGCGTCAGAGAAGCAAGGAGAAGCAGTTGCGCCTTCCAGGTTATGGCAAGATCTTGCGGACTACTCACAAGATCTGGGCGTGGCTTAGCGAAAGTGACTTTGCTTGGCTGGCTAGGGATGGTGCAGAGCACACAAGAGTTGTCCTATTTCTCTCTGAACAACTTTGGGCTGATCCACACCCATCCATACATACAGAGTTGGTGCCATCATGCCTTCTCCTTGCCCAAATAACTGTTGCTGAATAATCTAAGAACTTTGAGCCACAACTATGAATATTAGAACCAGAGACTACATGAGAGTGAACAGCCTATAAAATGTCTCAGTTTAACACAAAATCTGCTAGAGTAGTCAGTTTATTAACAGTCTGCTTCAGAAGCCAGCATGGGACATTTTATTGTCAATAAAAGAAAACATCAAGCAACACTTGAAGAAGCTATTTCAGCAGCGTGGCACAGTGAGGATATGAGGATTAGGTGATGGCAAGCGCTCTGCAGTAGCTCTATGCTACTTTTTCCCCTTTGGAGGATCACGTAAACAAAAGTTAGATTGCTTACAGCAAACAGTTTCCAGAATTTCTATATCTGGTGTGACTTTTCGGATATTGCACTTATCACCTGGCCTAGTGCATCTTCTTGTGGAAGAAAGCGAATTCCCTAGAGAGGTTAAAAACAAGCACATTGGTATATGGAAATCATAAGATCCTGTCCAGATTTTCATTAACACTGAATTAAAGGAAAAGTCTGGATTAGATACACAACTTGATGGATGTTCTTGTCATCTTCTTCTAGTCATTTACCTCATAACAGTGACTCAAAGTGACTTTCAAAGACAATATAGGCACAAACACCAATTGCAATGAAGACAGCCAGTAAAAATATGTAAAACACATCTATACAAATAAAAGACAGCTCTTATAGATCCTGGCCCACTAAAAGATGCCACAGATATGCAATACCTTCAAATTAAATGCCAGAAGCTGATCAACACCAGGCACGGCTGGAAGATACAGGCCATTTGGATCCCTTCCAATCGGGATTCAGGCCGCATCATGGGACTGAAACTGGCTTTGTTGCACTGGTCGATGATCTCCAGCAGGTTAGGGACAAAGGTGAAAGCTGTTTCTTGGTCTCAGTGGCTTTTGACACCATTGATCATGACATACTTCTGGACTGTCTAGAGGAGTTGGGAGCTGGGGGTACTGTTATATAGTGGTTCCACTCCTTCCTCCTGGGCCGTGTCCAGAAAGTGGTGTTGGGGGATGAGCGTTCAGACCTCTGGGCTCTCACTTGTGGGGTGCCTCAGGATTCCGTTCTCTCCCCCATGCTTTTTAACATCTACATGAAGCCACTGGGAGAGATCATCAGGGGGTTTGGGCTGGGTGTTCATCAATATGTGGATGATACCCAGCTCTACCTCTCTTTCAAATCAGAACCAGTGAAGGCAATGAATGTCCTGTGTGAGTGTCCAGAGGCAGTTGGAAGATGGATGGTGGCTAACCGATTGAGGTTGAATCCTAACAAGATTGAAGTACTGTTTTGGGAAGACATGGGGCGGGCAGGTATAGGGGATTCCTTGGTCCTGAATGGAGTAACTGTGCTCCTGAAGGACCAGGTGTGCAGCCTGGGAGTCATTTTGGACTCACAGCTGTCCATGGAGGTGCAGGTCAATACTGTGTCCAGGGCAGCTGGCCCTGCAGGAACATGAGCTTTTGGATTTGACAAATGAACTTGGAAAAAGCCAGATTTGGAAAGATAAAGTTTGGACTGGTTTTGAAATGGGGGGTTGGATAGACCCCCCCTATGCAGGGATGTTTGGACTTTCCAAGTCTGGCAATGGGCCGTGAGATGTTTGGGGCTGTGGGGGCTCTTAATTTTGGAGGGATTCTGAAACATGTTTTCAAATACTACATGGAGTTTAGTCTGGACTTTGGAAAAGGGGCTGATTTGTTGATAAGGGTCAAAAACATTACCAAGCTGGAGTTCCCACGAGTGAAAGGAGAATATGAAGAAGAGCCACGGAAGGGACATGGAAGAGACTTAAGGGCCTCCGATATAAGGTTACCAGGTTAATGCGCTAGATCGATGGGATAAAAAGGACTGACAAAACCCGGGACCAGGAGGAAGGGACGCTGGAAGAAGATTGGATTGTTTTTATCTCTCTTTTTTATTACTAGGATTGTTTTATGAAATTGATGAATGTTAGAAAAATGTTGGAACGAAATTACTTGGCTCTAGTAAAAATGTCTAATGAATTAGGCAAGAATATTATGGTTATGAGAAGTTGGTAAAAATAAGATTTAAGTTTTAAGTTTTAAGGTTTTCTATAAGATAAGATGAAAATAGATTAAGGTAACCCTGTTTTCTTTTTTTTTCTTTTTCTGCTGTGTTCTTTTTTGTAATTCTAAAAAAAATTTCAATAAATATCATTTAAAAAAAAATAAAATACTGTGTCCAGGGCAGCTGTCTACCAGCTCCATCTGGTACGCAGGCTGAGACCCTACCTACCTGTGGACTGTCTTGCCAGAGTGGTGCATGCTCTGGTTATCTCCCACTTGGACATCTGCAATGCGCTCTACGTGGGGCTACCTTTGAAGGTGACTTGGAAACTACAATTAATCCAGAATGCGGCAGCTAGACTGGTGACTGGGGGCGGCCGTCGAGACCATATAACACCGGTCTTGAAAGACCTACATTGGCTCCCAGTACGTTTCCCAAGCCTTTGGCTAATTAAACCATCTATGGCCTTTTAAGAGACATCACCTTGCCAACAAAAGTCTGTATAGTTAAAGCTATGGTTTTCCCAGTAGTGATGTAAGGAAGGGAGAGCTGGACCATAAAGAAGGCTGATCGCCGAAGAATTGGTGCTTTTGAATTATGGTGCTGGAGGAGACTCTTGAGAGTCCCATGGACTGCAAGAAGATGAAACCTATCCATTCTTAAGGAAATCAGCCCTGAGTGCTCACTGGAAGGACAGATCCTGAAGCTGAGACTCCAATACTTTGGCCACCTCATGAGAAGAGAAGACTCCCTGGTAAAGACCCTGATGTTGGGAAAGATGGAGGGCACAAGGAGAAGGGGACGGCAGAGGATGAGATGGTTGGACAGTGTTCTTGAAGCTACCAGCATGAGTTTGACCAAACTGCGGAAGGCAGTGGAAGACAGGAGGGCCTTTCGTGCTCTGGTCCATGTTTAGTTGGACACGACTAAACAACTAAACAACAACGGCAAAGACTCTCCTCCCTGAAAGAGAGGGGAGGGGTTGTGGTCGGGAGCCCGAGCTCCGCCTAGCAGGGGGCGTGGCCCCCTGCCTTCAGCTCACCTGGCTGGCGCTCACGCCCCCTCGGTGGGCCACCCAACCAGGTGCCGCCGAGGGGGCGTGTTCAGCAGCTTTTTGCTGCAGCGACAGCCTTTCCCCGGCCTCACTTCTTCATCGTCGCCTCTATTTCACCACGCGGGGGTCGGGTCCTCGAACCACAACATGGCCTTTTAAACTGTGGGATGTGGGTAATGTTTTTGTTTGTTACTGTGGTATCTATTTTGTGTTTTTATATTCTAAACCGACCTGTGATTGGATGAAGGGAGGTAAAGAAATGTAATAAACCATCATTTTCTTCTCCTCCTCTCCTGAGAGGAGGAGGGTTTCAACCTTGCTGGCTGCTGCTTGGCAAGCACTTATGAAGGAGCACCCTGAAGTTCATAGGACTGAATCCTCTACTCACTAGCTGATGAATGGAGGGTTCAATCCTGCAGACTGCAGCTGCACAAGTGCTTTCATAGTTTAGATATGTGCTTGGTCACAGAATATAAACAGGCAGATGCAAAACTTCATGCTTTGAAGTTGTTGGGTGGTTGTTGTTTTTACTATCAAACAGTATACAGGATGGCTGAAATAAAATAAACAAGCAAAGAAGCATACTTACTGGTAATTCTTCTGATATATATGCATTGCCCTCCACGGGGAGCCACGCAGATGCTCGATTGAACGGCACAGCCTTGGGCAGTTTTATAATCATTGCAGACCTGACAGCGGAGAGCTTCAGCTGCAGGCAAAGGATCAGAAAGAATCCCCTATATGAATGTGACCACCTTCATATTACAACACACACACACACACACACACACACACACACACACACGTATGTCCTTGCCCAAGGGATGAGAAAAGGGGCGTACAAGAAGATCAACACTGCGCGCTATGATTTAGAATTACAATATGCAATTCTGCAGCAGACCTTGTTTCCACTCCAGAAGAGAGAATACAAAGCAGCCTGGGAAGCCGCCAGCATCTCTAGCGACAATGTTTGAGATGGTTCGCCGACAACCATCCAGCGTTCACTGCTGAACACCACTGCACTGGGCAGGGAGACCAAGAGGGTCTTATGTTTTAAAATGTTTTGAACGAGCAGCAAGAATACTCATCGCAAAACATTGGAAGACCCAAGATTTGCCCACGCTGGAAGAATGGCAGACGCAACTGATAGACTACATGGAATTGGCAGAAATGACTGGCAGAATCCGAGACCTGGGAGAAGAGACAGTGGAAGAGGACTGGAAAAAGTTCAAGGACTATCTACAAAAACATTATAAACTGTATGAATGTTAAGAAGAAGATGCAGGATAGAAAATAATATGGCACCAGTAATTTAATTGAAAGAATATGAGAATAAGTGATGTTTAAGAAAAAGATGAAACTTGGAGTAACATCATGTTTAAATTAAGTATCTAAGCACCTGAAAAAAATGTTTAAAGTTGGAGACATAATATTTGAAATTTATAAAATAAGATTTGGAACAAGGTGATAAATTGCTGCTTATAATTCTATAATTGGGAACGCAGGAGAGGGAGATGTGAGGAAGTCCAAAAGGTTAAGAAAATATGTTTTACAGACAGTTGATTTCGTTTTATATTTTCTATTCTTTGTGTATCTCTTTGCTTCTTTCATTTATCTTTCTTTTTAACTGTGTTTGTTATATCTTGGTGATGGTATTTTATATGTTTGGTGATTTTATTGTTTAAAACCTTTAATAAATATTTTATAAAAAAAATAAAATAAAATGTTTTGAACGGTTTTAACTTTGGTTCCTCTGTTTTGTTTTTGTTGGGTTGATGTTGGTTAAATGTTTAGTTGGGCTTCGCGGTCATTTTAATTTGGGTATAACTGTAAAATGTTTATTGTTGTTGTTGTTATTGTTATTGGTTTCTATTGATTTATTGGTTTGTTTGTTGCTCGTATAGGATATTTTGTTTTTTAATGCTTGATGCTTTGTTGTGTTTCTATATAGTCATACCTTGGATCCCAAGCGCCCTGGAACTCAGATGTTTTGGCTCCCAAATGCCGCAAACCCGGAAGTGAGTGTTCCGGTTTGTGAACATTCTTTGGAACCTGAACGTCCGACAGGGCTTCTGTGGCTTCTGATTGGCTGCAGGAGCTTCCTGCAGCCAATCAGAAGCTGTGCTTTGGTTTCTGAATGTTTTGGAAGTCGAACTGACTTCTGGAACAGATTACATTCGACTTCCAAGTGACTGGGGAAACCCAGCAAGATGGGTGAGATATTTTTTCAAAAAAATATTGTTGTTGTTGGCAGGGCTTTTTTTCCAGTTGGAATTCAGTTCTGGCACCTCTCAGGTAGGCGCCATTGCTATTATAAGAGAACAAGGGAGGCATTCATGTTGAGTTTCGGCACCTCTTTTTCTAGAAAAATAGCACAGCTTATGGGAGAGCCACAAGTTCACATGGGAATAGTTAATTAAGCTCTGTGCTTATATGACTTCAGCACTGATTAGCAGCATGCAGCATTGAGCCCTGATGTCACAGCCTGAGCCATACTATAGTAGGTCAGACACTATTATTATTATTATTATTATTATTATTATTATTATTATTATTATTATTAACAACAACAACAGCAACCTGATCCTTTTCACTAGATATACCAGGGATGGAGCGTGAGATCTTCTAATCTGAATGCAAAGTAGATGCTACACTACTGAGCTCCTCTTTCTCTTCATGTGGCACTAAAATGTAGTAACATTTGATTCAAGTACATATATTTCCATTTCCATGCCACGTTTCCACCAAAGAGGTCTTCAAAAGATTTCCAATCAGAATTAATGCTGCATGCACAGCAATAACAATGAATAAGAGATACATTGCGTGGACAGGCGGAGTCCCCAGATCCTGCACGGTCCCCCCGTCATGTGGAATAACGACTCAAGACAACGTGCTATGGGATTAAATTGGCCACAACTTTATTAAATTTCGAATGTGGGTAGACCTTGGCTCAGGCATTGGGTGTTCTCCCTCCCCGGTCCCCAGCCGGGGACCTAGGGAGCATCAGGGTTATCCAGTGTGTGCGTGGGGGGGGGGGAGCCAAGTGAGGATTCCTAGGTAAGATCCTCCCTCTATTGTGTGGGCAGGTAATCCCTCCCCTACCTGGCCTGGTCTCCTTGGCAACGCTTCCCCCAGGTGGGATTGGACAACTGACTGAGGTAGGCGGAGACCTCCAGTATCCCACCTGAGGGAAGGCAAAGCCAAGCCTATGCTGTTGGAGCTGCTCCAGATCTAGGGGCTGCACGCGTCCACGCAAAGGGCGCCTTCCATTTTAAGCGGGGAGCGGTCATTCCAGTTCCGTTTTTTTTAAAATTTTTATAAATACAGTTACAAAGAACAACAGCAAACTAAAATACATTCTTAAATGGAAGCAAGAGAATGGCAAACATAAACAGAAGGCTGAAACAGATTGGTATGCAGAGCACTCTGCACAAAATCCAGATATATATAAAGAAAAAGCACAACAGATCATTCCTAAAGCATCATTTTAATTTCAGAAACAAGATTAGGCTATTGGACACCTTTAGCTTAGAGAAGCTTTCAGACAAAATCCACTTAAAAAGTGGGATAAGATTTGTTTCAGTACATGAGATATCACAGCAGTTTTCAAACGAGGCCCTGAATAAGTTGAGTTATCGTCATAGCTGAGACTTTCTCATACTTACCCAAGCCAAAGCAGCAGATAATGAATAAAAAGCATACAAGCTGCATTCTTTATATGTTTTGTTTTCTCCCTTGAGCTGATGACTCAGGAGAAGGAATCAAGTGTCCTGTGCTATGTTCCTCATATAATTGCTTGGAAATGTGGGCAGATATGCATTTAAAGTGGACTTGTGGCCTCTTCCTGAAGAGACTCATTTTTCATGCCAGAACTGAAATTATGACCCATTACAATCTTATCGGGAAAGCACAATCTAAGCCTGTGACATTCTTTGATCTTAGAACACCATAGCATTATGCATAATCTGTTACAGATATTTGACTATAGTGCCACCATAAGCAGATGAGGCAGAGTTGCTGCCAGCAGCCACAACACCAGTTGCCAGACTGCTTTTTCTACGCCAATCAGGCCTGTGTGTCCTTCTGCTCGTGGTGGTGAGAGCATGCCTGGTGGTCCAACTGCCAGGAGATCATTTAAGGATTCAGGAGCTTGTCCTACACTTGAGTAGGACCCTGGCAGAGACACATGCCCAACTGGCATGTTCTCTCCCTCCTGGTCGATCGTATGGGAGCTTCAAAAGCTTTCTTCTGCCCGAACATCACAGTGCCCGATGGCAACACACATTGGTATACTTAGGGATCCACAGAGTTTGCGCAGCTTGCATAACAGACCTCAGCAACTCAGCATTTTGGCTAATCTACTTTATTTACATATAAACACACATGGAGCACTGCAACATGGGTCCTTCTCTCTCTAGCATCAGACAGCAAAGAGAAATAAAACAAAGGACAATCGTTCCACTTCATGGAACACAGTAACACAAACATCCTGTCTCCATCACTTCCCACTCTGTGGAGTTAAAACATACGCCGTCATGTGATAGACAAAAATTCCATGACTGCAATCATGGAGCAGGAATTCTAACAGATATTAGCTGTGGCAGGAAGGCAGGGCCACCTTGTTTGGTGGAACCTGGGAGGGAGCCTGAGCCTGGACTGCTCATGGAAGCCAGGGATGTAGTTGCCAGAGTCATAGCGGCTCAAAGGCTAGTTACTTTTTTTTCAACAGGGTCCCTGATGGGTCCCTTCTCCAGTGTCCTAGAGCTGTCCAATCAGCATGAAATGGAAACTTTATAGTCACTGTGTGCACCAAACGTAAGCATTTAGGGGCACTGAAAACATTAGAGGGCCTTCTCGGTAGTGGCACCCACCCTGTGGAATGCCCTCCCACCAGATGTCAAAGAGAACAACTACTACCAGACTTTCAGAAGACATCTGAAGGCAGCCCTGTTTAGGGAAGCTTTTAATGTTTGATGTATTACTGTATTTTAATATTTTCTTGGAAGCCGCCCAGAGTGGCTGGGGAGGCCCGGCCAGATGGGCAGGGTATAAATATATTATTATTATTATTATTATTATTGAGTTCCAGAAAGACATCTACTTCTGCTTCATTGACTATGCAAAAGCCTTTGACTGTGTTGACCACAGCAAACTATGGCAAGTTCTTAAAGAAATGGGAGTGCCTGATCACCTCATCTGTCTCCTGAGAAATCTCTATGTGGGACAAGAAGCTACAGTTAGAACTGGATATGGAACAACTGATTGGTTCAAAATTGGGAAAGGAGTACGGCAAGGCTGTATATTGTCTCCCTGCTTATTTAACTTATATGCAGAATTCATCATGCGAAAGGCTGGGCTGGATGAATCCCAAGCCGGAATTAAGATTGCCGGAAGAAATATCAACAACCTCAGATATGCAGATGACACAACCTTGATGGCAGAAAGTGAAGAGGAATTAAAGAACCTTTTAATGAGGGTGAAAGAGGAGAGCGCAAAATATGGTCTGAAGCTCAACATCAAAAAAACGAAGATCATGGCCACTGGGCCCATCACCTCCTGGCAAATAGAAGGGGAAGAAATGGAGGCAGTGAGAGATTTTACCTTCTTGGGCTCCATGATCAGTGCAGATGGTGACAGCAGTCACGAAATTAAAAGACGCCTGCTCCTTGGGAGAAAGGCGATGGCAAACCTAGACAACATCTTAAAAAGCAGAGACATCACCTTGCCAACAAAGGTCCGTATAGTAAAAGCCATGGTTTTCCCAGTAGTGATGTATGGAAGTGAGAGCTGGACCATAAAGAAGGCTGATCGCCGAAGAATTGATGCTTTTGAATTATGGTGCTGGAGGAGACTCTTGAGAGTCCCATGGACTGCAAGAAGATCAAACCTATCCATTCTGAAGGAAATCAGCCCTGAGCGCTCACTGGAAGGACAGATCGTGAAGCTGAGGCTCCAATACTTTGGCCACCTCATGAGAAGAGAAGACTCCCTGGAAAAGACCCTGATGTTGGGAAAGATGGAGGGCACAAGGAGAAGGGGACGACAGAGAATGAAATGGTTGGATGGTGTTCTTGAAGCTACCAGCATGAGTTTGATCAAACTGCGGGAGGCAGTGGAGGACAGAAGTGCCTGGCGTGCTCTGGTCCATGGGGTCACGAAGAGTCGGACACGACTGAACGACTAAACAACATTATTATTATTATTATTATTATTATTATTATTATTATTATTATTATTATTATTATTTCAGTATAATAATTATTTTCATCATCATCATTATTATTATTAATATGAATATGAATAGTAATAGTAATAATATTTTTGTACCATGCCTTTCCCTTGATGGGACTCATGGCGGCTTACTGATAAAAACATAAACTGCTAAAAAGGCAGAAAAACCAATCATTAAAATACAATTAAACATTGATAGAATTAACTATATACAGGTATGAAATCTGTTTAAAACATACCAATAATTACAATAAAATCTGCTCTGCACCAGCCCTTTTTTAAAAGCTGTCAATTCTCAAAAGCCTGTTACTGTTTGGATATGAGTACTACGCAGCTGCGAACAAGCAGCTGGATGTTTACATCACATGATGGAGCTGACCGTGGAACAGGAAGTTCCAGGGAATTCACAGGGATTTGTTCTTTGTGTAACATGAGACCTTCCTGTTGCTTGTGTGAAGGAAGTCTCAGTGAGTTGCTCAGAGGAGACTGAGTGAGCAGACATGTTTTTGTACAGTTGTGCAGTCAGAAATAAACTAGAGATGAAATAGACTTTCTGACTATCATCTTTCTCCTGCTGGTATGCAAGGAAGAAGGGGGTGTGCACCTTTCACCCAGGGAGGTGTCACCTATCAAGATCTGCCTGGACTGCTGGGATGCCAGCCAGGGTAGATCACCGGCAAACAGGCCCCTGGAGCCTGGGAGAGGGGCCAGCCTCTCCCGAGGGGGCTAGTTTTCCAACAGTTACAGCAAGAAATTCTTCCCCTGCCGGCAGGAGGACAGCAAGGAGACAGCCAGTCGACCTTCTCTAGGGAGGGAGATCCATATGGTGTATTTGTTTTCCTTTGGGTGAACAACATGCATTTATGATAAATACATTTAGAAAATCCACTTGCAGTTTCTTTTAGCGCAATGATTCCATGAACACATCAAGATATATTTGAAAAGCCTCAAATTCTCAGTATCCCCTTCCCCAAAGATCAGAGCTGACAGTGGGACATGTTTGGGTGCATATTATAGGTGGCTACATCACTTTAAAACTATTGCCTGTCTCCATCTTGCCTGATGCTTCTCCATATAATTCCAGCAGTTATTTTGCTCTCTGCAAGTGGCCGATTATTTCATGTAAGAGGCTGTGAGTTTGGGAAAGGTGGAATAAAATGTTGCAAATACCAAATTAATATTAATCAATGGAAGGGGGTACATGGAAGGAACTTGAGACAGAAACACAATAAATAAAGTGGAGTTGACAAAAAGTGGGAAGTCGCACACACTTCTCTTCATCCAGGCAAGCAAGAGGCATTATTAGATGGTGAGGACACATTCCAGCCTAGCAAAAGCTCCAATTGAGAGTATGGAAGATGAACAGAGGAGGGTGGGACCTCAGAAGAAGGGGTGTGGTCTGGGAAGGGGTCCATTGTCTGGAAGAATCCCACGGGCTGGATAAAGAGTCTTGAAGGGCTGTATTTGCTTCCTGGACCAGAGTTTCCCCACCCCTGCATGAGCAAGAGAATGACATCAACAGAGAGGTTCTTTCCAACACTTGAGGAGTGCTCATATGAAAATACCCTTATTAACAGGATCAGGTAAGGCAAACATTCCTCTGATCTCACAAATTCATCCTTAATATCTAAAGGTCCACATATTGTGATGGTTACAAAGGTCTTTCTTACAACACCACATATCTTCCCTGGATAACTTGTCCTGAAACTTCACCCTACGGCATACATTGGTGCAGCCCCGGTCCATTCGCATCACAGCACCATCTGGAAAGGGATAGTAAGAAAGAGAAAAATATATCCAAGCTCCATGATAAGCATATGGTTTCCATCACCACCACCACCACCATTTTATTATTATAAAGGAAACTTGTATAGCAAGTTTCATGCTATTAGCCTGATGCATTTCACTTTTATAAGCTGTAAGGTAAAAGGAGCCCTGGACAGTTACGGTAAGTCCAGTCAAAGGTGACTACGGGGTTGCGGTATTCATCTAGCTTTCAGGCCAAGAGAGCCAGCGTTTATCTACAGACAGCTTTCTAGGTCATGTGGCCAGCATGACTAAACCACTTTTTCTGCAACGGAACACCGTGATGGAAGCCAGAGCACACAGAAATGCTGTTTACCTACCTGCCACAGCAGGACCTATTTATCTACTTGCACTGGTGTGCTTTCAAAGTGCTAGGTTGGCCGGAGCTGGGACAGACCAACGGGAGCTCATCCAGTCACGGGGATTCGAACCGCCGATTTTCCGATCAGCAAGCCCAAGAGGCTCAGTGGTGCCATAAGCTGTAGAATGTTGTGCTTTATATAGATGGTTTTACTACTTGCCTGAACTATAATAACATAAATTAGCCTCCACTAACAGCAGAATTTAGCCTCCAGCTGTATATAAAGGCTAGCATGCTGTTGCTTCTCTTACTGGGGAACAAAGCAAGACACCATTCTTTATATGCCATGGATTTTGGAAAAGATGAGCTTGGTACTTACAAATGTGACATTTTCTCACGGTGAAAATGTTTTTTAGCAAGGTTCATTTTAACATTTCTATAACAGAAGTACATTGCCGCCCAAACTCTTACTCTTTCATCCTGTGTATATCTAGAGCAGTGAACCTAGAATCATAGAATTCTAGAGAATCGTAGAGTTGGAATGGACCGTAAAGGATAATCTAGTCCAACCCCCTGTTATGCAGGAATCTCAGCTAACCAATTCCTAAAAAGCTGGAGTATAGTTGCGGTACAACTATACTCTCTGCACTCTTCTTACTGAGGATGCACTACAGCTCAGCCACTGGCGTCTAGCACATCTGCTTAGAGCATCTGATCCATACTCTACCCAGCCCCAAGTGCAGCTCTATGTCCAGCAGAATCAGAGGTAGACTCACTGGTAAAAAGTAAAGGTAAAGGGACCCCTGACCATTAGGTCCAGTTGTGGCCAACTCTGGGGTTGCAGAGCTCATCTCGCTTTATTGGCCGAGGGAGCTGGTGTACAGCTGCTGGGTCTTGTGGCCAGCATGACTAAGCCGCTTCTGGTGAACCAGAGCAGAGCACGGAAACGCCATTTACCTTCCCGCTGGAGCGGTACCTATTTATCTGCTTGCACTTTGACGTGCTTTCGGACTCACTGGTACAGGGCAGGAAAGAGTGGCTATCAGATGTCCAAAGGCTGAAGCACTGGAGGACTTTAGCAGCAAGTGTAAGAGAACTCATGCTTACAGCCAGACTCACTTGTAACAGTCATCCGGCTGTAGCAGAATCTCCGAGGTCCGGCCTTGCAAGTTTTTTCTCTATGCTCACAGGTGTTATCATGCTGAACTTCTCCACAGTGAAGGCACCTGATAACTCCAGCTGGACAAGACGAGCAAAAAAGGGGGAATAGAAAACAAATAAACAAATAATCATCATAATACATAATTGTCAGGGGTTCAGGAGCAGAGGCGAGGGCAAGGGAGGAAACAGAGAGCGAGGGGGAGGAGGCCGAAGAAAAGATGAGTGATGACGACGACCCGAGATCTCCGAGTCTTTCCAGTGAATCAGAAGATTCACAGAAAGGAGCGCCAGTGGCCAGAGCAAGGGGGGAGCCTAGGGGGACACCCCAGGAAGAAGGGTCCAGAGGGGGCTCAGAGGGCAGCAGTTGGAAATCGGGGCCAGCGTCACCAACAGAGCGCAGTGGAGAGGAAGGGCGCCAGGTACCGAGCTCTGGCAGCTCGCAGCAGGGAGGAGGGCATGAGTCAGGAGTGGCCACACCTCCATCGGGGAGCGAAGAAACGGTTAAGCGGAAAGTGGAAGGTTGGGCGCGCGCGCCAAGTTCAAATGCACAGGAAGGTGGCGCAGTAAGCAGCCCGGAAAGGGAGCCAGGTCCTAAAGCCCGACGCAAGGAGACAGAAGGGTCCGGGGGGTCCGCGTCAGAAGAGTCCAGGAAGGAAGAGACAGCGGGGGGCAGAGGGACCCAGAGAAGAACGGTCAGGCGGAAAAGGTGGAGTAAGGCTAGGGTATTAAGCTGGTGTACAGGAGGCGGAGACTCAGACGGAGCTTCGCCGGTCTAACCCATAAGACGTAGAGCTGCACGCAGCAGCTTGAGAATGGAGACTGTAACTCAATAAAGACTTTTATAAAGTGAACCCTGGCTAGCGTGATCCTCTGTGAGCTAGGATCTGGAAGCAGCTCTGACAATAATAATTTCATTCTTTGTACCCTGCCCATTTGACTGGGTTGCCCCAACCACTCAGGGGCGATGTCTGGTTAGAGGAAGATTGCTGGCAATACACCTGCTTGAAAAGAAATGCATTAATATGGAACACACCAAATGCCACCACCAACTGCAAGTTAGGTACCGTATTTTTCGCCCTATAGGACACACTTTTCCCCCTCCAAAAATGAAGGGGAAATCTGTGTGCGTCCTATGGGGCGAATGCAGGCTTTCGCTGAAGCTTGGAGAGCGAGAGGGGTTGGTGTGCATCAGAATCTTCTGGACTTCCCTCCTCTCCTTTGTGCGTCCTATTGTTAATCGTTTCCTCCTGCATCTTTTATAATATCCCAAATCTTTTACTCCTCCATTATATCCAAGATTCACCATTAAGCTACAAGTGTTATTCCAATCCTATGAACAATTTTAACTGTTTACAATGGTTTTTAAGATAAATTATAAATTTCCCCCTTTCTTTATTAAAGTTTTGGTTTTCCTGATTTCTGATTCTTCAGGTCATTTTTGCCATTTCGGCATAATCCATCAACTTAATCTGCCATTCTTCTCTGGTCAGGACTTTATCTTCTTTCCATCTCTGGAAAGCACTGTTCATTTCAGATACTTGTACTGAGACTTTTCTCTTCTGCAACTGGCATCTTAGAATTCCCAGAATTGGATGAGCTACATAAATTAAGCAATTCCCAATAGCTCTCTCCTAGTAATTCCCCTCTAGAGTGCTTTGTTATTTTGCCTTGGACTTACCTGCCTCAAGGTACAGAAGGATGAAGAAATGTATTGCCAGAAGGATGTTTAGCTTTACTTCCATTTTTTACCGAGACTGAGGGCAAAAACAAGAAAAGGCAATCAAACTTAAATAAAGGCAGATGAGGGGGGAGGGCAGGGGTTTGAGGGGTGCAAGCTTCCCACACTGGACTATGGGAAGAACAGAGTGGCTAGATTTAATTATCATCCTTGAGGGCTAGTGGGTGGGCCGCTAGAAACTTATGGTTAGTGAAGATGCAGAACATCTAGTGACTCATGATGGACATTTGTAAGTCTTCCATGAACTTGTGGAAGAATGGCGTAGGTGAATGTCATGGCCAGGTTCTTTCCATGCTGGTACAGGGGCCACAGGTGCTGCCTTGACTGTAGCGTGCATACTTGTGTACGCATTATGACAGACACAACTGCTTTATAACCATGACTGAACCCCAGCCTGTGTTTGCCAATTCTCTGGAAAAGGACAGGACTTGATCAACAGCAAAGCGTATGAATATGTGATGAAGCCTCTTCTTAGGAGAGTTGCTAGCAGTGTAATGAGTCATCCATCAAAGCTTCAGGGGTTGTTACTAAGTGTACATTTACACTTAGGTGTTGAGGAGACAGAAGAGAACTGGGACTGTGGCCAAGCTTCAAAGAAACAAGCTCTCCATTATTATTTGGCATCTCCTTTCCTGGGCTGCTTCAACTCCTGAGACTCTACAGCAGCCTTCGTCAACCTGTTGCCCCAGATGATGGAGAATACAACATGCAGCAGCAGCAGCAGATCGCATGAGAACTGAGGCATGATTTGATGACGTGAACATGCCTGCACTAATGCAAAGGGTGAAACTGAGATCTTCTGGACTGCAGCTTAGGGATCCCCACCCCCTCCTGCTTGCACACAAGGGGAAACGTGGGGGCTGAGGTCAAGGCAGGACCAGATTTAGAGGAAGAGAGGCCCTAGGCTACTCCACTTTTGAGGCCCCTCCCCATCCCCCACCCTCACAACTAGAAGAAAATGGAAGAGTGTTATAAATAAATACAGTGGTACCTCGGGTTACATACGCTTCAGGTTATAGACTACACTAACCCAGAAACAGTGCTTCAGGTTAAGAACTTTGCTTCAGGATGAGAACAGAAATCATGCTCCGGCAGCATGGCAGCAGCAGGAGGCCCCATTAGCTAAAGTGGTGCTTCAGGTTAAGAACAGTTTCAGGTTAAGTACGGACCTCCAGAATGAATTAAGTATTTAACCCGAGGTACCACTGTATTGAGTGAAGCCAAGGATGATGACGAGTATTTAAAATTCTGCAATTCACAATTTCTCCTCTAAAGGACATAAGATATTGTTAAATACCATGGTGATTTTAAAAAATGTATAAAATTAACACTGACAAACTTTTGCAACAACTGAACTTTGTAAACCTTTTGTGGTGGGCAGGCCCTTGTTTCATATCTAACTTGTTTCATAGTATGCTTACTATGAAGTTGGTCCCATGTGTTCAATGAGGCTTCCTTCCCTGTAAGTGTGCTTTAGGATTAGAGCAACAGTCCAAGATTTACCTATCAATCAACTTCCATGCAATGCATTTTGATCTATGGAGCAAAGCCTCAGCTCTCCCCAATGGCTTCTGCTCATTGGTTCCGCTCTATAACGTTTTGTTCTTCTTGCCTCTGGGATTTACCTGAATCAAGGTAGAGAAGGGCTAGGAAACCCATGACCAGAACTTTGTTCATCCTTAGTTTACTTCTTTCAGGCCAAAGAAGGAAGAGAATCTAAGTTAAATGAAAGGAAACAAGGAGAAAAATTGCAAGCTTCCTACACTGGGTGATGGTAGAACAGAGTGGGTGACTCTAACATTGCACCTGGGTCCTGAAGAGTTGATTAGGAGGCAAGTTGGCAGTGAGGGGATAGAACGTCTAGTAGCTTATGGACATTTTCCAAGTCTCTCATGTGCTGGAGGAAGAATTGGTAAATATCTCCTCCTCCTTTGAACCTCCACTGATTATGCAACCAAGAAACACAGGTACACATCGCCCTCATCCTCCTTTCACACCCACCACTTTTATCCAAAATGACAGCAAGTAAAAGTAAGCCCCCGCAGACGGTACATTTTGTATCCATGTCCCTCAACGCTCATCTTAAAACACGGTAAATGCATGTCCTGAAATGTGTAACTCATGAGGGCAGATTGTCAAGGGTGCTCCCCAGCCAAGGAACGAACATGGCAGAGAAATTATCTCCTTATTTTCAAAGAAAACACACGACAGTTGCTTCTACAGTTGCTTCACACCAATCTGGTATCTAGGCAGCTATTCCCATGTCTGCGCTCTATGGAGCAGTTGCAGCAAAAATGGGGACTACTCCCCCTCCTCATGTTTAAGTACCTTCCCCCAACAGGCTGTGGGCATGGAGGCTGATTCTGCAATAATAATAATAATAATAATAATAATAATAATAATAATAATAATAATAATAATAATAATAATAATTTTATTATTTATACCGTGGCCATCTGGCTGAGTTTCCTCAGCCACTCTGGGTGGCTTACAGCACATAAATAATTGTAAAACATTAGACATTGAAAATTTCCTGATACAGGGCTGGCTTCCTGCTTCAATCCTTTCCTGGTTCTGGGAGAAAGTGATATAGGAGAGGGTGGTCTGCCTATTCCTCCTCTTCCCCCATCTCTGAAGTTCCCCCTGCCTCTGGTTCTTGCCTCCTGGCTGATATAGGTCTCCAAGAGAGGACAGACCTTACCTGTGTCAGACACCAGATACCGTTCCCCTGATGTACACTTATCGGCGTCTCATCAGTCTTGACACAGATGTACCAAGGCACCTAAGAGTAGTTGTGGCACTTAGACCATAACCTCCAACATGGGGCCGTGCAAAAGCAGGATGCACATCTTCCAGGGCTGCAGTCCCCCAGAAGTCACGTGACCTGTGCAAGAGCACGGCCCCTCCAAACCGGGATGTCCTGATTTAACTGGGACATTTGACGGGTATGTTAGCCATGTGTAGTCTTTGTGGGTATGAGTAATTTCCTGCCACATGATTGTGATCCCTTGAGTGTCAGAGACATGATGCCTCTGAAGACCAGTTGCTGGAAACCACAGGCAAGGAGGGTACTAATGTGTTTGGATCCTACTTGCCATCTTCCCACAGGCAGCTGGTCAGCCACTGTGAAAGCAGAACATTGGCCTGATCCAGTGGGCTCATCTTATGTTCTTGCATTCTTATGAATCAACCTCTGACTCTGCAAACACCCAGAATGGGAACGCATCATTGGGCTAAATTAGGGTCACAGCTAGGGATCTACAGAAATCTTCTGTATCATCCCATTTTGCTTCAGCTGTTTCAAATGTTGTTGTTGTTTTGTTGTGCTGTGTATGCGATAAAGAGGAGCCACCCTAGGGTGAAGTTGCCCTCCTTTGCTTGTCCCTGTGGTAGTTTGAATTTGCTGGTTAACTTCTCTAATAGGATGGTTTCCCCTGTTTATCTGTTTGTTTCAAAACAGAAAAACTTTAATAAGAGCTAATTTAAAATGTTGTTGTTCCTATTTATCTGAGTACCCACAATATTATTATTTTTTGCATTATTAGTATTAATACTTTTATTAGTATCCCCACCCAAATGAGGCAATGCGACTTGCAAAAATAGTAATACTCTGCATAGTAATATTCTGTATGAAAGTTACCTTTTCTCCTGCAGGTTTTTTTTTTTTTTTTTACTATAATGCAATTTATGAAGGCACGCAAAAACTATCAGAACTAAAAAAATAAACGTAACAGTTTGTAACAATAGGCAGTAAACCATTCCATTGCCAACCCGCCTAATAACCATATTTCATTCTTTTGCAATTTCCAGGTTTGGGCCCTGGAATCTCAGACCTGCAGCCCTAACCAGAAGGGATGTTCCTTTAATTTAGATTTTTGACCAAGCCAGAGAAAAATGGGCTTGAAAAGGTTGCTTGTTCTTTGAGATGGACTTCTCGAGAGCCTAACCTGTGCACACGTCTCCACCATTGTAATTTATGACACAGTGCCATATCAGCATAATTACTAGCACTGCATACCTTCCAAGTGTCCCGATTTTCCAGGGACAGTCCCAGAATTACAAAAGCCACCCTTGCTTCTGATTTGATCATGGAATGTCCCTATTCCCTCCACCAGTGCCGCTGCTGCTGCTGAGCTCAAGGAGGAGAATGAGTCAGTGATTGTCCTGAGCGATGGCCGTAGTGGCAGCTCTGGCTGCGAGGGAGCATACCATTGCCTCTGCATGGCTGCCGCTGCCAACCTCCTCCCTTGGACAGCCCATAGTAGCTGCTGGAGAGCGGGCATGGATGGGGAGAGGCTGTGGCCACTGAGATCCTGCCCTATGTGATACACTGGCTCTGAGGGGCTGGCAGAAGGCAGCGCCACCCAGGGTGGGACGAAAGAGGGAGCAGAGTGGAGCGCATGGAGTATTTCTTTTCTTTTTTAAATGCTTTAATATTTAATTCCACATCTAATCTTGCCCCATTCTAAAATTTATTTATTGGTGTGTGTGGTTCCCCCCTTTTTTTGGAAATCTAATAAATAATAAAATAAAATAAAACTGAGATGAAGGGATTTTTTCAGGACAGTGGAGGGCATGTGTGCTTTGTGCCCTTCTTCTGATAATAAATGCTCAGCGGGGGCGGAGGGCAAAAAATGGGGGGGGGGTCAAGGAGGGTCAGTTGTGGGGGAATGAGAAATGTCCCTATTTTCCTCTGATGAATGTTGGAGAATATGGAACTGCAGCAAAAATAGGTTTGTTGCTTTCAGCAAGTTGGAAACAGAGCGGGTTTTTTTAAAAAAGGAAAGGAAAGCCATAGTCTGTGGACATTAGGGCTCTGCACTGAATTTGGCAGAGGCACAAGCCAAATAAGGCATATTCTGAGGGCTTTGGGTCTACAGATGAAACAGAATGGACTGGCCACAGATGAGATGTGGCAGGTGGAGGACATCAGGTATGAAGCGAAAGCAGGCAGAATGCAAAGCCTGGACATAAGGGAAGTAGGATATTCCTGCCCATGGCTCCTTTGCAATTTGTTTGTCTTGCATGCATGGAAACTGTTCATGAAGCAGCACTGGCCAGAAGCACGTAGGATCAGGTCCTCCAGGATCTGATTCTGCACAATGCTGTGCACTTGCCAAGTTTTTAAAGCCTGTAGTTCTGCTTGTTTTGGAGGCCAAGGAGGATGGACTCTGGGGCAGCACAGGGCAACTTGCCCTAATCTGGGGGCCACAGATTGAGGCCACAGGGTGGGTACGAGGTTCCCTGCATGACAGTAGTAGACATCCAGTTGACCTGACTAATCCATCTTCAACAAAGTTTTATTATTCCTTTATTCCTTTATTATTCCTTGACCCAGATGTTGTGATGGTTGCAACGGTCTGTGTTACAGCACAGCATATATTTTTCCAGTCCTGTTTTCCTATACCTGACGGTTTCACACTTCATAGTACAGCCCCGGTCCACATTGACAACAGAAAGCCCTGGGAAAGAAAGAGAAAAAGGCATCATGGTTATCTACTATGGCTGCAGCATGGTTACTAACAGGAGTGAACATTTACTGTATTGTCTTCAGTGCCTGTTATGGACCATTTGTTAAAGGCAAAACAAACCCAGGCATCTAATCCTATTGTGCATATTTGATTTAAACCAGGAATAGGCAAACTCGGCCCTCCAGATGTTTTGGGACTACAATTCCCATCATCTCTGACCACTTGTCCTGTTAGCTAGGGATCATGGGAGTTGTAGTCCCAAAACATCTGGAGGGCTGAGTTTGCCTATGCCTGATTTAAACCAATGTTTTTATTTATGTTGGGTTATATCTACAAGTCCCTTATTTTCCAAGGGCAGTCTTGAATTTACAGAAGCCATCCCGGTTTCTGATTTTATCTGGGAATGTCCCACTTTTCTTTGAAGGTAAAGGGACTCCTGACCATTAGGTCCAGTCGTGGCTGACTCTGGGGTTGCGGCACTCATCTCGCTTTATTGGCCGAGGGAACTGGCATACAGCTTCCGGGTCATGTGGCCGGCATCACTAAGCCGCTTCTCGCGAACCAGAGCAGTGCACGGAAATGCCCTTTACCTTCCTGCCAGAGCAGTACCTATTTATCTACTTGCACTTTGATGTGCTTTCGATCTGCTAGGTTGGCAGGAGCAGGGACGAGCAATGGGAGCTCACCCTGTCGCGGGGATTCGAACCACCGACCTTCTGATCGGCAAATCCTAGGCTCTGTGGTTTAACCCACAGCACCACCCGCGTCCCACTTTTCTTTAGGATGTCTCTATTTTCATTGGATAAATGTTGGAGGGTATGGAGTTATGTGACCTCCTCTGAGCCAAGGAGATAAGTAACTATATAACCTTTAGAAGACATCTGAAGGGAGCCCTGTATAGGGAAGTTTTTTTAAATGCTTAATGTTTCATTATGTTAAGATTGGAAAAACTGAAAAACTGAGAGAATCAAAAGGTACAGATTCCTCCATCTCTACAAAGGCAAAGACAGCATCTCTAATCAATCCTACCAGGGTACTCACCTTTAGCAATCAGCTGAGTATAGCAGAATTTATATTGCCCAGCCCTGCAAGTTTTTGCAGCATGGACACATGTGTTATCGGTTTTAACCTTCCGACAGTAATGACACACAAAACTTCCAACAGCTAAGAAGAATAGAAAGGAAGAATATTAAGCAATGGATAAATTGAGATTGGTCCCAAGACAAACAGGCACCACCATTTTTTTGGGGGGGTGGTGGAAACAAAGGATGGAGGTGTGAATGACCTATGTAATGAGTATAACAATCATATTCATTAGAGATTTGTGGTATGAATGGAGGAATGAGTGTAGGCCTGTTTTTAGGATGAAGAACACCGCTCTAAAATGGCGTCTTGCTAAGAAGTGGGAAGCATTTGGGAATAATCTGTCCCTTCCAACTTTCTTGGCAACTGCATGAAAGATTGGTGCGCTCATCCAAAACCAGGATTAGGAAGGGTAGCCAGTGTCGATATCTCCCCATTCACAGAGTCATTGTGCATATTGACCAGCTTCTGTGGGGAAGTTTGACATTAGCAGCCTTTTAGAAATACTGTTTTGTACAGCTAATTTCATCCATTCACTCAAACTTCACATTTCAAGCAATCCTTTTGCTGTATGGATGGTGTCAGGAGCAAGCTCAATCATATCTATTTCATATACTTGATAGTGAATGACACCTAATGTAAATCCCATCTCAGTAACAATCCTTCCTCATTAATTTAACAACACTGCTAATTTCATTCATTCCTACTGACACCTTTCTTTTCTGAGACTGCCCTTTGGACTGGTTGGTCAAAAATTTAACTAAGCATTTCCAATGTCTTTCATACTAACAATGCCCACCATATGTTCTAGGACTTACCCATGTCAACGTAGACCAGGGCTAAAAAACCTACTGCAAGAACCTTGTTCATCTTTAGTCCGTTTTCCCAAGAAATGGGGGGTGAGATGCAAAGGGGGACTCAAAGTCAAATAGAAGCACAGGTGTTATGAAGTCGCAACCTTCCTACCTTGCATGATCAGAAGAAGAACACTTTGGGTGGATTTAATTTACTGCCTGAGGGCCAATGAGTTTATTCTTTGAACCTTATTGGCAGTGAGGACTTAGAACAGCTTGGGATTCAGGTGTGTGCCTTAGATCTTCAATGTACATGCAAAAGAATACTGTGTGAAGTGTCATTGCTGGGGCAGTCCATAAAACCCTGCCTTTGTCCAAGGTGCATTGCAAGTAGGGATGGTCATATATATGGATTTTGGATTCTCTTCATTTCTCATTCTTCCAGTTACAGTGGTACCTCGGGTTAAGAACTTAATTCATTCTGGAGGTCCGTTCTTAACCTGAAACTGTTCTTAACCAGAAGCACCACTTTAGCTAATGGGGCCTCCCGCTGCCGCTGCGCCACCACTGCACTGCACACGATTTCTGTTCTCCTCCTGAAGCAAAATTCTTAACCCGAGGTAATATTTCTGGGTTAGCGGAGTCTGTAACCTGAAGCGTATGTAACCTGAAGCATATGTAACCCGAGGTACCACTGTATTAATTCAGTTGTACACATTTCTTCAGAAATTTGTGGATTGTTACTATTAAAAAAAATTCTCATGGAAAACCATCTGTATTTTATCACAAATTTATACTGATAGATACTAAGGATGTGCATGGAGTCCATGATCTGATTTGAGGGCCTGATCCAGTGTTTTTGGAGTCCCTGATCTGACCCAGGACAATCCAAGGACAATTTAAAGCATGCCATTAAAAAGGGCATGTCTTCCAACCTAAAATTGGAGTGTTGGGAAGGGCATGAAGCTTTGGCAATCATCGGCAGGATCGTCCCAGAGCGCTGGAAGCATAGGTGCCATTTTGCACCGAATATTGCGGCTGCCCACATTGAAGGGCTTCAACTTTGTCCATTGACTTTGTGGGGGGCCCAGCCCCACAAAGATATTATTGTGGGTGCCTAAGCACCCACAGCCCCCTGGAGTTGGCTCCAGTGGCTGGAAGGTAGGCATTCTGGCACGATAATGCTGAGAATCGCCAGAGCGCTAGACCAGAAGGTGTTTTGGCACAATCCTTCTGATTTGCTTCAAAGTGAGTGTCTTTCGGTCTGGCTCTCTGGCATGATGACTCACACCAGATTGCCAGACAAAAAAATAGGACATTCCAGGATCCAAACAGAAGTGGGGATTGGCTTCTGTGATCCGGGATGTCTCGCTTAAAATGGGACACTTGCCAGTTATGAAAGTGCGGGATGCAACAGGAGATCTGGGGCCTAGTGCAAAATATCTAGGGGCCAGCCTGCTGCCACCGTAGCCTGCTGCTGCCTTCTCCAAGTCTCCAGCTTTCATATTTTCAAGACAGAGGAATGTGTGTTGTAGGGTTTAGTGCACAGGGATGTGGCTTGCAAGGGAGCACCTAGCAGAATTTCACCACCTGTTTTCATGTCTCCTTCCTCTGTCCCTCCCATCCATAAGTTTAATTAGGGTGTTTTAAAAAAACACAAACCCAAATTGAATATTTGCCCCATCCCCCAAATTGATCCAGGACCAGACCTGGGGTGCGGCGGGTAGTCCCTGGTATGTTCAAAAGGATTTGAAAGCAAAGAGACAGGTCTATTGATTTATGTTCATCTAACAATTCAGTAAAAGGTGCTTGAAAATGCATATCATACCCAATAACATTTACTAGAGTAGGAGTTGTCAGTGAAGTGCCCACTGTGGTACGCACAGAGACCTGCCGAATCCTTCTCTGCCATTTGCTAGACCTGAATTTAGGCTTGATGAAAGCATTCTGTTAAAGCCAGTGGAACGGCTTGTGCTGTGTGGTTGGTGGTGGTGAACAGGCCAGAAATATCCACTCATGGTAGACCTTTTATTAGCCCATCTGATTCTAAGGGGCTGTGACAGGTTCCAAGAAAAGATCTCTAGATGACTATATGAATGTAGGAGGGTACATAGAGAGATGGGGGACATTCCAATGCAGTATGTAAATATTCTTCCAGGAAAGTGTCCCTATATTTGTCTTTTATTTTTCCACATGAGTTGAGATGGGTCCTGAGATGATGGGCTCATATGCACATCCACTCGTCCCATGACTTTATGGCTTTACTAGAAGAGACAAGAACATTGTCGGTTCACTACTCACAGCAACGTATTTCATGCAAGTAGTCAAAAGCCAGAAACTTTAGAAACCTCTCGATTTCACAGACTCACCCTCAATAGCTAGGAATGCGCACATTTATTTATTTATTTATTTATTTGTCCAAAGGTTATGAAAATTGCAAAAGTCTTCCACACATCACAACAGCTCTTCATCATACGTTCCAGAGATCCAGATCGTTGCACAATTCGTATCCACAGCACAACATATGTTCTTCATAGTTGTTTTTCATGATCTTGAAGGTATGACAGTCGCTGTTGCAGCCTCGGTCCACACTTGTAACTTTGCCATCTGTGGAGTGATGTGACAGAGAAAAATTCATCATGGACCCTGGGCAGATCTACACTCATGGTTTTTAACGCTAAGAATGAGTTAAGGAATGGTTCTGACAACTATATAGCCATATGACATTCTGCTCTTTAACGATGTCTGCAGAGCAACTAGGAACCAGGGAGACAGCAGGGAGGAAGCAGAAGAGACCATTTCTATTTTGACATTTTAGAATGATATTTCTAATATTGTTCTAATAACGTTTAAAAGGTAAGTGTAGATCCAGCCCCCCTCTCCCCATCCCTACTAGCAATTTAGAAGCTGATGTGCCATGTATGTCTGCTCCATCCCTGAAATAATATTGAGAAAAAGCACCAGATGGTGCCAAGCATATTATCCACACACCCAACTCACATCAAGAGGGTTGAACATTACCATTTCATCCTGTAGTTCCCACACAGCTGATTTTCCTACTTCATTAAGTTCTCCTGCCTCCCAAAAAGCATCTGTTTGTCACCCATCAGATATTTCAGTGGCCTTGTAGTCTCCAATACAGAGGTGGGTAACCTCAGGCTCAGGGGCCAAATGTAGCCCTCCTAAACTCTCTCCCTCTCTCTGGCCCTTGGGACCCTGCACAGGCCACAATCCCTTTGTAGCCACACCCTCTTTCTTCAGGCCACACCTCCCTCTGCCCTTGCTTTGCATTCTCCTTGAGTGAATGTTTTCACCTCACTGTAAATGTATCATTGAAGCCTGATAATAATTGCTTCTTGCCTGGATGGAGAATAGAGAGAGAAAAACGTTTGATCATAGATGTAGAAAGAAGTCTGATGTGCAAAGGGAAATGTATGTGCGTTGCTCCACCCACCACTGGCGCATGGCCCCCAGAAGTTTTCCCAAATAGGCTGAGAAAGATTCCCCAAGTCTGCTCTAATAGGTGGCCCAGTTTCAAAAAAAAATAATTTAAAATAGCTCTGGTGGTGGCCGGAATATGGTTGCTTGCCTAGTATTTATTACACGTGCGTGTCAAGTGTGTGACAGCACCTACTGTAGCTTCCACCAAGAGAGATGGACGAACAGGAGAAGACAGTGTGGCAAGGCACCATCACACACTTGACCTTTGATGGTTCTGGCACTGTTGCTTACTGGAAGTTAGAAGGGAGAGGGAGGTGGCAGGGAGATGGGTGCAGGAATGCCTGATCACCTTCTCCTCACCAGTGGGGAAGTCAGAAGAAGGCTGCATGTTGTGTGAACCATGTTAAGTGCAGCTTGCAGCAAAGAAAAAAGGAGGGAGATGTGCTCTTCTGAGTTACACTTAAATGGTGAGGAGTTGCAAGAAGTACAACCTTACCTTGGTTGATGAACATATTGCAAGTCAAACGTTTTGGTTCCTGAATGCCGCAAACCCAGAAGTGAATGTTCCGGTTTGCGAATATTCTTTGGAACCTGAATGTCCAACGCCACTTCCGTGGCTTCCGATTGGCTGCAGGAGCTTCCTGCAGCCACTCAGAAGCTTTGCCTTGGTTCCAGAGGTAGAGCTAGCTCCTCCGGCACCCGGAGCTGTGCACATGCTGTGCACCCGAGGACGGGACCATGGGGGCAGGGCGAGCATCCCAGGGCGCAAGCTGCCTATGGAAGGCTGCTTCCTGGGTGGGTGGGGACGGAGCCGTGCTGCTTTGCCAGCAGCCTTCCTCCCTTCCCTCTTCCTTTTGACAGCTGCAGGAAGGCCCCCCCCCCAGAAGAACCCTGGGAGTAGGCGCACCACCTGCCCACCACTCCCAAGCCTCCCCCAAGCTGTCAGAACAAAGGGGGAAGGGGGGAAGGGTGCTGGCAAGGCGGCGCAGCTCCGCCCCTTCCCCCAGCGGCTCGGGGTAGGCTTGGGAGTCGTGGGCAGGCAGCACACCGAATGTCACCCCTCTCAGTGATTACACCCGGGGCGGACTGCCCCCAACGCCCCCTTCCTCCACCCATGTTTGGTTCCCGAATGTTTTGGAAGTCGAATGGATTTCCAGAATGGATTCTGCTCTACTTTTGAGGTACCACTGTATCATAATTGGAGGGTGGGGGCCTTCTACATACGAAGCAATCAGGGAGAAAGAATTTGAGCCAAGTCAGCACCACCGTTTACTGCACAAGAAAGGAGTTTGGGGGGGGGCAAGGGCCCTCACCTTTTAGCTGCTCCACTAAGCTCTGGATGCTGTGTCTGTGATTTCTCGATTTTCAGATCTTGCTCTTTCGCCAGCCGCCCTTTCTTGCTGCCGCACCTGACATGCCAGCAGCTCTTGCTCTCACTCTCTCACTTCTGCCAGCACAAACTCTTTCTCCCCTCCCCCCCGACCCACCATTTGCCCGCGCAAGCTATGCCTGCCCACGGCTCCGCAGTGGGACAAAAATGGTGGTGGTGGGGAATGACGTACAGTGGTACCTCGGCTTACATACGCTTCAGGTTACAGACTCCGCTAACCCAGAAATAGTACCTCAGGTTAAGAACTTTGCTTCAGGATGAGAACAGAAATCGTGCAGCGGTGGCACAGCGGCAGCAGGAGGCCCCATTAGCTAAAGTGGTGCTTCAGGTTAAGAACATTTTCAGGTTAAGAACAGACCTCCAGAAAGAATTAAGTTCTTAACCCGAGGTAGCACTGTACCTTAAAGGGCCAGTGAAGGGAGAGGGAGATGGAAGGGAGGGGATGATAACTTCCAATGCAGGGGGAAAAATGCCTCTCATATTAAAACAATATGGGACGCAGCAATTTACTTTGAAAAAAGGGGACAACTCCATATTTTAAGCGATGGGTGGCAACCTTATATACTGGACAATTTACACATCATACTGTTTCATTAGTTGTTCTGTGTGACTTCCCCAGGGCTCCCACATTACTGCAGTTTGGAGGGGCTACATTGCAGCAAAAGTGAGACATAAAAGCCCGCAGAACATTTGCAGCATAAAACATTAAGAGCAGGAGGTTACAAGAGCTTCATAAGCACAAATCACCATGAATGCACTGTGAAAAGGATGTTAGGGGGGGCTCTTAGCCTCTTCGATAGCCTCTTGAGCCTGGAAAGCGGAATTTAGTCTAAACAAACAAAGGAACAAATCATCCCTCTGCCACTCTCAAACATTAAACTGTTCCTACTGGACTCACGTTGAATAGTCATTCGTGTGAAGCAGTATCTGTCATTCCCTGCATCGCAAATTTCTTGGATGGTCGAACAACTATTATCATACTCAACATTCGGACAGTAGAGGCACCAGAGGGCTTCAGCTTGGCAGGGAGAATGAAAAGAGGAGAAGAAAATGTTAAGCAAATGACTGGTTAGAGAGTGGCTCCCAGGAAGTGAATGGTAAATAGCTAAACCCTCTTTGAATAGCAAGACATGCAGTGGTGGATGAAACCATGAAAAGGCAACCTCAGTGGTTGGGATAGGGATGAAGGACACATTTGAGAAGTGGAGTGGTGCCCATCTGAAGGCAGCCCTGTTTAGGGAAGCTCTTAATGTTTGATGCATTACTGTATTTTAATATTTTAATATTTTGTTGGAAGACACCCAGAGTGGCTGGGGAAGCCCAGCCAGATGGGTGGGGTATAAATAAATTACTACTACTACTGCTACTACTATTATTAGAACCTCTTGCTCCATTCATATTGTTACCTAAGGTCTCATTTTTTTTTATTTACTGCTCATATAGTTTCCCCGTTATAAGACTTCCTTTGGCAGTTCACAAAGCCAATAGAGCAAGCAAGTGCCAAACAACTGCCAGAACAAACTCTTTACAATTCAGTATATAACAATAGGGAACTTTAAGAAAGTTATTTTCAAAATCAAAACACAATTAAAACACAGTGTAAAAAAAACTTAATTAAAACTGTGAGACCCAGACTGTAAAGCATGCTATTTTAAAAGCCTGGGGAGCCACAAAGATGGTATCCCAAAGATGGTGCTTGAAGGCCAATGCCACTACCAAGAAGGCCCTCTTCCTTTTGAAGGAAGGGCTGTAGCCAAGTGGTAGAGAATCTGCTTTGTAGTTCCACTCTATTATGTTTTGTTCTTCTTGACTGTGGGACTTACCCAGTGCTATTTTTCTAGAAGCAGAGGTGCCCAAGCTCACCATGAACACCTCCCCCATTCTCTTAGAATGGCAATGGTGCCCACCTGAGAGGTGCCGGAACTGAGTTCTGGTGAGTTCCAGTTGAAAAAAGAGAGCCCTAGACTTACCTGAATCAAGGTAGAGAAGGGCTAGGAAGCCTATTAACAGAACTTTGTTCATCCTTAGTTTCCTTCTTTCAAGCCAAAGGAGGAAGAGAAGCCAAGTTAAATAAAAGGAGAGAAGGAGAAAAATTGCAAGCTTCCTACACTGGGTGATGGTAAGAACAGTGTGGGTGATTCTAACATTACACCTGGGTCCTGGTGAGTATATTAGAAGCAAGTTGGCAGTGAGGGTGTAGAACATCTAGAGGCTCACGGACATTTGTGAAGTTTTTTGCCGATCCAATTGCTCAAATTCGTAAGGAGTAGCAGGGTCAGAGCAGGAGGGGGTTGGCTGTGCATGCTTCCTCTGGGGTGCAGGAGCCTTTCCTTTGCCCTCAGGGCCCTACTTACCTGGAGCCATGCTAAGAAAATGTACCCTACTCCCCATACTAATCCTCAGGTTGGAGAAGAACATGCAAATATAAAAATCTCAACATGAGCTTTGTGCTTGAATTTCATGGATGGTGGCTCCTCTCCACTTTCCCCTTTTCTGCTGTTTATCTTAACTGCAAGAGATGTACCTGATTAAATGAGTGCATCAGTACAGGACATGCTCAAAAGGAATCACAAGTACAATCATGTCAAGATTGCTTTTGCAATGCTTTGTTAATGTTATGTATATGCACTTGTTAAGCTGTGTGTGTAGGGGAAGCAGTCAGAGATGCCATTTGTGTTAGGGAACGTAGAAGGGCAGCAAATCATAGATCCACTAAACCAAGTACCCTCCAGATGCGTTGGCCTACAACTCCCATCAAGTCTTCTCATTGCTTTTGGTAGCTGGGGTAATGTAGCGTCTTTGAGTTTTGAGTTTCATTCTCCCTCCCACAAAAAAAGCTCAAGCTCAACAACTTTTGTGAATCTTACTTCTAGAACTATGGCAACCCTAACTAATGGGAATATGTTTTTGTAAATTACTTTGAGGGTTTTTCTTTCTTTCAGTCAAGCAGTATATAAATAAATAGTCCAAAAATAGTGCAAAAGCAAAAAGGAAACTCTCTCTCCTCCCTCTCTCTGTATCACAATGCAGTTTTAGTGATAGTTACTGCAATTTCATGGAAGGGACCCTGATAATAATCTAATCCAACTCCCTGCGATGCAGGAATGTACAGCTATCCCATATGGAGATAAAATAAAAAAGATCTCCAGCTCTACTGGAACTTCTGGGTATCTGTGGTATTTGGTTATCTTTTTTTCCCTTTAGTATTTTACTGCGTTGGTCTTATCTTGTAAGTCATCTTGTTATCTTGTACGAAAGCTGCTCTATAAATGTTTAAAAGCATCAGTCCAATCAATCTCACCACAGTGGTGAAAACTGACCAGGTGGTCTTTGTGTCTGCTTGGTTTTCTTTCTAGGTGCTAACTGTTGATGGTCAGCTTCAAGTCCCAGTTTTTGGAGAAGAGGAGGTTAAGGGGTGATATGATAGCCATGTTCAAATATATAAAAGGATGTCACATAGAGGAGGGAGAAAGGTTGTTTTCTGCTGCTCCAGAGAAGCGGACACGGAGCAATGGATCCAAACTACAAGAAAGAAGATTCCACCTAAACATTAGGAAGAACTTCCTGACAGTAAGAGCTGTTTGACAGTGGAATTTGCTGCCAAGGAGTGTGGTGGAGTCTCCTACTTTGGAGGTCTTTAAGCAGAGGCTTAACAACCATATGTCAGGAGTGCTCTCATGGTGTTTCCTGCTTGGCAGGGGGTTGGACTCGATGGCCCTTGTGGTCTATTCCAACTCTATGATTCTATGATTCTATGATTCTCCCTTCTTATGCTCCACAGTCCTTAAACTGGATATAGTCTGGACAGCTCTGGATGTAGAGACTGCTCTTCAGATAAATAACCCCCTTCTGTAAAGTGGGACACATGAACCTCCCCACTGAAACACCACAATGGGGTGCAGCTGGTGAAATATTGTGCCCAGTATAATTATAATAATATAATATTTGGCTTCCAGCAGAATATTAAAATACAATGATTTATCAAATATTAAAAGCTCCCCTAATTCTCAAGGTAGAAGGCATTACCTTCTAAAGAAATGGTTCCAACCCACCCACCCAACACAGAAAAAGTGGGGACAGCGTAATTTCTGTAGGATTTCAGCATACAGATGGGGGGGGGGGATCAACAGAATGTAGCTCCTTTCAAAATCTGACAGCTAGGCAGGAAGGGGTTGCCATACATCCGAAATGCCCCTGACAGAGCCAACAACTTTTGTGTCCGGATTTTTGAAACATGGCAACCCTACATTTCCCCAACAGATTGAGATTTATTTATTTTTTAGTCATTACAAGGCAGAAGTGTTTTAGTGTGAATTCCTTTTAATATACACACTTGCCCTCAATTTTCTCCAGTATAATGCATTTTTGACATTAAGTCTCTACCCAGGCCTATGGCTATCAAATAATCTACGGCCTGTGAAAGTGTCGGGGAGGGAACTGTTATTATGATAACTATTTTATTACTGGACTGTCTGTCAGTATGTTTTGTATTATGTTTTTTTATCATTGATGTTCTGTAATGTGTTTTTAATGTTGTACATTGACCTGGAATCTTCTGATAGAGGGAAGTATATAAATGGAATGAACAACAATAACATATGCGTTTATAGCCACACTTTCCACTAATGTATGCATTTTTGTACAGATTATTTGGTTGGAGGGCTGTGTTAAAAAATCCACATGTGTGAGGGCAAGTAATAGTGACCATTTCTCAAAAGAAATCACTCCATATCTAGTAAAGCTATTAATTTTTCACCTTTAATTTAACAATGCATCTCATCACACTTGTTCCTATTCACAGCTTTCTCTTCTGCTCTTTTCCAGTCTGGATGATGGAGTGATCAAAGTTAACTAAGTGAATTCCAACCTAATAATCCCTTCTAAAATGTTTTGCTATTACAGTGGTACCTCAGGTTACAGATGCTTCAGGTTACAGACGCTTCAGGTAACAGACTCCGCTAACCCAGAAATAGCACCTCAGGTTAAGAACTTTGCTTCAGGATGAGAACAGAAATCTCGCGGCAGCAGCAGGAGGCCCTATTAGCTAAAGTGGTACCTCAGGTTAAGAACAGTTTCAGGTTAAGAACAGACCTCCAGAACGAATTAAGTTCTTAACCCGAGGTACCACTGTATTGTATATGAAAACACATACACACCTGCATTGTATCAAGTCTAACTAGCTCAGTACTGCCAATACTGATTGACAGCAGTTTTCGAGAAATTCAGGGTAGGGTGTCTCTCAGCCATACCTAGAAATGCCAGGAATTGACCCTGAGACCTTCTGCTTGCCAAGCAGATGCTCTACCACAGAACTAAGGGCCCTTCATCCCTCTTGCCCCAGGGGTTTGTACCTGTATCAAAGTACAGCACAGCTATGAAACCTATTGACAGAACTCTACTCATCTTCCATTACTTCTTCCAAGGTACCATGAGGAGAGAAGCAGAGGGCCTCAAGGTCAAATATAAGCAGGTAAGGGCAAATAAAGAGCTTCCTATAAAGGATTCTGTAAAACAACAACAACCCAACCCCCCCCCCCCAGTCTGGACAGATTTCATTTTGCATGCACAGTTGATGAAGGGAACGAAGAACAGGTAGGCACTCATGTGCTTTTGGCAGGTGTGTTGTGTGGTTGGGAAAGAATGATGTAGGCGAGGCCATTTGCCCTGCATTGGCCTTCAACCCATAATGTAAAAGAGTGGGAATTTCAGCTATCAATAGCCTCTTTTGACACCCACCACTGCTATGCGAAGTGATAAAAAAAGGTATTAAAAAAAGTGTTTGTCCACATGGCAAGCACACATTTGGAAACCCAATGCCCTTATACCTGCAGAGGTATTAGATTAGCTATAGGTACACACTGCGGCAATCAAACATTTGCTGTCACTGAATCAGGCTAAGGACTCATGTGCACCCTTTTACCAGTCAAGACTTTCCTAGAAGAACAATTGGGACTGTCGTTTCTTAAAGGCACTTAAGAGTTAGCATTGCCCTCACAGGGCTTCACTTCCCAGAGTGGTTTAACAATCCACCCCTCTCCAAGGAAACTCTGGGAATTTTAGATGAGCAAGGGGAATATGTATGTTTGATGTTTTATTATACAGATGCAGGTGGCGCTGTGGTCCAAACCACTGAGCCACCTGGGCTTGCTGATAGGAAGGTCGGTGGTTCAAATCCCCTTAACGGAATGAGCTCCCGTTGCTCTGTCCCAGCTTCTGCCAACTTAGCAGTTCGAAAACATGCCAGTGCAAGTAGATAAATAGGTACCACTGCGGCGGGAAGGTAAACAGCATTTCCGTGCGCTCTGGTTTCCATCACTGTGTCCCATTGCGCCAGAAGCGGTTCAGTCATGCTGGCCACATGACCCAGAAAGCTGTCTGTGGATAAACGCTGGCTACCTCAGCCTACAAGCGAGATGAGCGCAGCAACCCTATAGTTGCCTTTGACTGGCCTTAACCATCCAGGGGTCCTTTACCTTTACCTTTTATCCTTTTTATTATGTTTCTGTATATGCTGGAAGCCACCCAGAGTGGCTGGGAAAACCCAGTCAGAAGGGCTGGGGAAGAAATAATAAAAGTCTTATTAATAATAATATTGGTCTCTTAACTGCTCCCAGCACTCACATCAGCTTGAGTAGCACAGTGCTTATAATGTTGGACCAAGCCACCAAATATTAGGTTCTTAATACCCATTCAGCAATGACAGACTCTCCA
Source organism: Podarcis bocagei (assembly GCF_964188305.1). NCBI lineage: Eukaryota > Metazoa > Chordata > Lepidosauria > Squamata > Lacertidae > Podarcis > Podarcis bocagei. The sequence goes on along the minus strand of NC_138141.1, from coordinate 14,156,679 downwards.
AGTGTCTCTATTTTCCAGGGATGTCCCCGATTTAGAGAAGCCTTCACAGTTTCGGATTTGATCCCGAAATGTCCCACTTTTCCTTAGGATGTCCCTTTTTTAATGGAGAAATGTTGGAGGGTATGAAGTTATCTGACCCCAGAGCCGTCTGAAGGTAAACCTGTATAGGGAAGGTTTTTTCAAAAATGTTCCATGTTTTATTGTGTTTTTATATATGTTGGAAGCTGCCCAGAGTGGCTGGGGCAACCCAGTAAGATGTGTGGGGTATAAATCGTAAAATTATCGTTATGGAACAGAACATCCCTATTTTCAGTGAAGAAATGTTGGAGGGTATGCAGTGATACTCTCTAGGTTAATACAGGCCATTTACTACCTCTCAGTCTAACCTTCCTCACAGAAGAAAATGAGAACCATGTTCGCCTCCCAGAGCTCCTTTGACAAAGGGCAAGATATAGAGAAATAATAAATATTGGTTCCGTAGTGAGACAGTCAACAAAGTTTCAGTGGTTGCCATTATATGGCCCAATTAGTCATAAGAGCCGTCCTCAACCTGATGCCCACCAAATGTTTTTGACAACAACTCCCATCAACACATGCCAAAGAATAGCAAGAAGACTATCTGTTGTGTGGCACGATTTATTAACAGAACTGTTCAAAAGCCAGAGGGGGTGAAAGTCCACCTGCTTCCACCAACCGATTCTCAAGAAACAGTCATTCATTATTAATTAGTCCAGAAGTTGTGATTGTTGCAAAGATCGTTCACACAACACAGCGAAGTCTGCGACATCTTTTTCCCCTTATGTACAAAGCTGATGCACCTGTTAGTGCAACCCCGGTCCACATGTACAAAACCTGCTGTAAAGGGGGGGAAACCACAATTTTTACATTTAGGAAAATTCAGCCATTTGCAGAGGATACATTCCTTCCCACTTCTTAGGGGGTGGGAGCAGAAATGGAAACAAAGGTTATTTCAGGCTTATTGGGATGTAGCCTTAAAAATCTTTTTCAAATTCGTTGACCATTTCTGTTCATCAGCAGAGGTTTAGCTGAGTGAGGTGGCATGGCCAGCATGCTTTTCAATGACTTCGGTTTATAACTTTCTGTCTTCCACCTGGTAGCTGTCATTTTACCGCCAACTCACAAAAGCCTTGACCTATGGCATGCACAGGGTGTGTGATTGCGGCCCAAACTATAATTCCCCATATTCTGCATGATTATGCAAAGCCTATGCTTAATGAAAGTCAAGGAAAGGAAATCTATCTGACAAATGTTGGGAGGTATGTAGGATTGCCGGAATTGCCTTTGCAGATTTCCTATAAAATATAAGAATGCATTTCACAATCTCATATCAGTTGTGTTTTATCATGGCACATGGATGCATTAATGTGCACACATTACCTGGCAATTTTAAAAAATCTGATACAGCTGTAAAACACCCAGGAGCCCTGTCACCAGATGTCTGACAATCCTAGAGATATGGGCTTCCTGCCTTGGCAGCAGTCATAAGGGTTATGTTGCGCTCTGGAAGAGTAACAATTGCCCCCTGAACTTACGTCCGTTAAGTTGACGAGCAAAGCAAACTTCCCAAGGTCCAGTGGTGCATTGCTTTTCAGGAACCATACATATGTTGTTACTTGAAACATTTGGACATTCAAGGCATCTAAAATTTCGAGCTAGACCAGATAGAGAGGAGAGGAGAACAGTCAGAATAGGCCATGGCCATATAATGTTTGAAAAGCAAACCATCCAACTAGATCAATGGCAGGGTGAGCTCCCTCAATGAGATGTGCAGAAGAGTTTTGTGTGTTTTTAAAATGAGTGTGACTGCTTCTAAAAACTTCAGATGGCAAGCAACATCCTAAAAGAGGTACACTCTCTTTTCTCTCTCACAGGAAGGATGTCTATTCTAAGGCAAGACTACAATGCATACACCACCTGAGAACAAAGCAACTATCCTTCTTGCTTAAAAGCTGTCTAAATGTACAGCCAGCAGTGGTGATGACTTTTCAAAACAATAACAACGGATCACTCTTTAATACAACTATTCTTTTTGCACCTTTAATTCTGACAGTTTCACTTATTTCTCAAGAATGAATGGTCTAATAAATCAAGTTTTTCTCTCAGAGACTTTTGTCCTGACAGCTCCCCTAGAAAGGGGTTTTGTTCTTGCCTTGGGCTAGATGATCATCGGTGTCCCTTCCAACTGTACAATTCTATGAATCCTCTGTGGCTTACCTGTAACACAGCAGAACACGACTAAGAATCCTATTACTTGGATATTTCTCATCTTGACCCAGCCTTTCCTGTGGAAGATGTTCTTCTTCCATCCCAATGCAGGAGGCAGCTTTTCAAGAATTCCTCCCTGGAGGGAAGGACAGATTCCTGTCACATGGTCTTTATTAGCCAATAAGCTCAGGGGAGGGGTTTCCTGTAAAAGGTGCCCCTTCTTCAAACTCTTCCTCCTTCCTCATTCCTCTTATGAGAGGAGCTTCTCTGTGCTGGTTAGGTTTGGATTAGGTCAAAGCTCAGGCCACTTTTCCAACTTGGCCCCTGGCACACAACTTTGAGGGGACGCATCTAGGCGCCTCATGGCAGGCTTCTGCATAGAGGCCAGATCTGCAGGGCGCAAGCCGCACCCAGGCCAGGCCCTTAGAGGTGGGTGGTGCCACCATCTCCTTCTTCGCATGGCCAGTGAAGGGACACCTGAATGTGCCTCATCCACTGGGTCAGCCAAGAGGGGGGGTGAGGAGGAGGGTGCCACCACCATCTGAGGGCACCAGTGGCACCAGCATCACCACGTCTTTCCTCCACCAGGCACCAGCACATGAGGAAGCTGCAGAGGCAATTTCCTTGGCGCCAGCCCAGTGCAGCCAGACTGACCAGTCCACTAAAGGGGAACAACATTTGCCCTGTCCCGGGCGCCAACGATCTATGGTATACCACTGCCTTTGTTGGTGACTATGTTTGTGTGTTTTGTCCAAACTGCGGGAGGCAGTGGAAGACAAAAGTGCCTGGCGTGCTCTGGTCCATGGGGTCACGAAGAGTTGGACACGACTAAACGACTAAACAACAACAACATGTTTGTGTGTGAGTGTCTTGTCACCATGCTCATATAACCAGAGGAAGTTCCTTTGTAGTGCAATGTGGGGTATAGCCTTTCCAAGATTCTGACTCCCCAAAAGTCGTAGCCTTTCTCCTGTCACCCACACTTGCATTCATACATTTCCACTGACTGAAAGACACTGTATGATGCTTCTGTCCATCCCCTCTGCTTAGCCAATCACAGCTGTCACTAAGTGCAGCATGTTTCACCCGTGTCTCTCTGTGTGTTTTTTTAAAAAAAGATCCCCCAAAGTAACCATCTCATATTGGAAAGGCTTGGGTAGGGCAGCAGGACCCTACAGTCATGTATAATACCCCCCTCTTTCCTCCTACTAGCTAATCAGAAAACAGGAATTTCATTTGAGTACACAGAAAATGAGCATAAACTCAGGCAGAACTATGGACGCCAACACAGCTATCAGACATTTACCAATATGTGGTTGTTTCTCTTTGAAGTCTGTGCTGATCCCTCACTTTCAGGAAGTGCAACTCTCAGCATTAGCGTCGGAGGACTGCATCACAATATTCAGATAATTGCAAGTTTTGAAGAATAGTTCTTTTTCCATTCTCAGGTTGGTTCAGAATGTGTGAATTGGATAGAAATTCCGCTGAGGAAACCTGATCTTTAATACCGAATCGGAGCAAATGTCAATCAGGTTTTTCTCCAGATGAAGCTGTGCTCTGATTTATTGCTAAAGAGCAGGGAAGTTTTTAATGTTTGATCTTTTACTGTGCTTTATGTTTTTAATTTGTTGGAAGCCGCCCAGAGTGGATGGGGAACCATATGGGAGGCATATAAATAATAAATTATCACCACCATCATCACCATCATCACCATCACCACCATCATCATCACCACCATCATCACCATCATCATCATCATCATCATCTGTAAAGATCCCTGGTGACTAGCCAGCTTCCCAGCAGTAAGCAGACTCCCGTCAGTTCAATATAGATTTTATTTCAAAATAAACATCCCGAGCTGAGCTTCATACTCCTCTCAGCAACAACAGATGCCCTAATCTTAATCCAAGTTCTGCTTCAGCAGGATCTACACCAGAACCTTGTGTGTCTGCCCCTCCCCTTTCGCTCCTCCTTAAAGGTAAAGGGACCCCTGACCGTTAGGTCCAGTCACAGACAACTCTGGGGTTGCAGCGCTCATCTCGCTTTATTGGCCAAGGGAGCCGGCGTACAGCTTCCGGGTCATGTGGCCAGCATGACTAAGCCGCTTCTGGCGAACCAGAGCAGCACACGGAAACGCTGTTTACCTTCCCGCCGGAGTGGTACCTATTTATCTACTTGCACTATGACGTGCTTTTGAACTGCTAGGTTGGCAGGAGTGGGGACCGAGCAATGGGAGTTTACCCTGTCATGGGGATTTGAACTGCAGACCTACTGATCAGCAAGCCCTAGGCTCTGTGGTTTAACCACAGTGCCACCTGCATCCCTTTCACTCCTCCTTAAGGCATTGCAAAAGCCGAGTCAGAGAACTGAGAGTTTTCATCAGCTCTTCTTCACTGTCATAGGATTGAGCCCCTCTCTTATCTGTTGTCAGCCTGGCTTCTCCTTGGCCATCTTCCAACCATCCCTCTTCATCTGAGCTAGGAGTGAGAAGGGAGGGCTGTGGGGTGTTAGCTTTGAAAAACAGTCTGTCTCCCCCATCTGAATCGTCAGCCTGTGAACTGCTAGCTCAGAAGTTTGGCCATTCTGTCTCCTCAGTAGATTCAGCCTTCTGTTCACTCTCCAAGGATAACTCTAGTGCTGGGTCCTAGGGGGCCACCTTCCTAACATCATCATTCTTATTTCCAATGGAAAGTAATGGGGCAAGGGGAAAACCACTCAGAACCATACCTAGAAAGTGTGGAACAAGCAGAAAACCACTTGGACCCATGCTCTCTAGGCATGGGACAAACGAAAGTGCGGGTGAGCCCTCAGCCTCAGCCTTGGATTTCCCCAACTTCCATAAATGAAGGAACTGCACGAAATATTGTCTGAAAATAGGTATGAGTGAATCTGTCAGTTCTGGTTTCTCTTGTTTTTCAGGCTGAAGTAAAGTTATCCACATTCGTTTGTGGGGGAGAGGAGTTGTTTTTAAGTCTTTGTGGAAATTTCTCCTTATATACACATGTCTGTATGCAATTTTGCCCAATGCAGTCGTATCTTGGATCCTGAACGCCTTGCGAGTCGAACATTTTGGCTCCCGAACGCCGCAAACCCAGAATTGAGTGTTCTGCTTTGTGAACGTTCTTTGAAACCCAAACGTCTGGCGCAGCTTCCGATTGGCTACAGGAGCTTCCTGCAGCCAATCGGAAGCTGCGCCTTGGTTTCCGAATGTTTTAGAAGTCGAATGGACTTCTGGAATGGATTCTGTTCAACTTCCAAGGTACCACTGTATATACATTTTTTGCAAAGTATTGCTCCCTAATCAAATGCATTTTGTGTGCTTTTTTCACTATCACATGCATTTTAATGCACATTTTACTTTATTATATGCATGTTTGTGCAAATTACTTAGCTGGATAACTGCTTTGCCAAATTCAGAGAAGTGTGATTTTTTATGGAGGAAGGCTGTGTTACAGTTCATGTGTTGTTTTAGAAAGTGTGAATTACATTCTTTCCCCATTAAATGCAATGTGAATCAAATTTCTCCCCTATCCTTATCAGCAAGTAGCAAATAATTTAATCTGTGGGGGAGCCTCCCATGATTTGCACTGTAGCAAGGCATTGAAAAACATTTCCATGGATTTCGTGACGCAGCTGGCTGAGGGGGAAAAACCTGTAAGAATATTGTGTTTCTCAATTGCTGCATTTTATTAACAGACCAGTTCAAAAGCCAGAAGTTCTGAGAATCCACCTGATTTGACAAATCTGTCCCTGGTCAGTATTCTTTTTCCTTTTTATACTGTATTAATGGTTGGCCCAGTAGCTGTGGGTGTTGCAAAGATCTCTCATACAGCACCGCATAGTTTCTTGATAGTTCTCTCTTGGTCTCTTTATACTATGGCACAGATAAGTGCAACCCCGGTCCACAATTGGTGAGACACCATCTGGAAAGGGATAGCATGTTTAGCATTTAAGAAACTTTACCCATTTGCAGAACACCACTTTACCAGTTATTTTTAGTTTGATTTTTTTGAAGGAGGGAGCAAGAGTTGTACAAATTCTGGTGTCGTGTTTAGTACACTATAACACCGAAATTCTTTTAAAATCTATTGGCTCTCTGTTTGTGTCAGTAGAGGCTGGTCCTGAAGATGCAGTTAGCTGACCTGGGTGTAGACGCATGTTTCGAACTGGCTCCTGTTTACTCTTACCTATCCTGACACCAAGATGGGTGTCATTTCATGACTATGTTTGAAAGAGCACAGTTCTGGGATTCATACGAATGCATCCCAGTGGAGGTGCAAAGGGTGCAGGAGTTGGGGCCAAACAACCATATCAGCGTGTTACTCATTTGGTAATCTCCAAGTCATTATAGAGCTGTTGTTTAATGAGCATGCAAACCAAACCATTGTAATGAGATTAAGGGTTGAGCTGGATGACCACCAAGTCCTTTCCAGTCTCTTGACTGTAGGAATGACCGCTCCCCACTTAAAACGGGGGGCGCCCTTTGCGTGGACGCGTGCAGCCCCTAGATCTGGAGCGGCCCCAACAGCATAGGCTTGGCTTTGCCTCCCCTCAGGTGGGATACCTGGAGGTCTCCGCCTACCTCAGTCAGTTGTCCAATCCCACCTGGGGGAAGCGTTGCCAAGGAGACCAGGCCAGGTAGGGGAGGGATTACCTGCCCACACAATAGAGGGAGGATCTTACCTAGGAATCCTCACTTGGCTCCAGAGCTTCTCCCACCCTACCCACCCTCAGTTAATGTCTTATTTTGCAGGTTAACTTGTCTTCACAGGTTTTGCAGGTTAACTTTTCTTCACAGGTATGCGGGCGCTGCTACGTTAAGGTCGCTGTTAAAGGGCCGGAAAGGAATTTCCCTGCATTGGCAGGTTTCACCTTTCCCGTAGCAAAACGTCACAACTCTGGCGGTATCAGGCCTTGGGCGGAATCCTTTTGTCCATCTTCCTCTTGCGGCGGCGATACCAGGGTTCCCCGTTAAAGGGGTTTTCTGAAGGGAGGCTTTGGCCGTACACCGAAAGGTCGTCATTGCTCTCTCCTGCGGCGGCGGTGTTATGGGGGCGGCCATCTCTGCTTGAACATATGTTCTCCAGAGCCGGCCCACCCCCCCCCACACACACTGGATAACCCTGATGCTCCCTAGGTCCCCGGCTGGGGACTGGGGAGGGAGAACGCCCAGTGCCTGAGCCAAGGTCTACCCACATTTGAAATTTAATAAAGTTGTGGCCAATTTAATCCCATAGCACGTTGTCTTGAGTCATTATTCCACATGACGGGGGGACCGCGCAGGATCTGGGGACTCCGCCTGTCCACGCAATTAAGTATGCTACACTAGCCAAAACACTAGGACTGCTTGTGATTGCTTTGATGGCCTGTCAAAGAGTCCAGCTTTTCCTTTTGTGGGGTGATTTGCACTGATCCCCCAAGAGCAGCGGTTCTCAACCTGTAGGTCCCTAGATGTTGTTGGACTACAACTCCCATCATCCCTGACCACTGGTCATGCTGGCTAGGAATGATGGGAGTTGTAGTCCACCAACATCTGGGGACCCACAGGTTGAGAAACACTGCCCTAGAGTGACTGGCCTCTACATGACTAAGGAAATGGCCATGGAGTTTCTAGGAGTGGGCTTGGCCCACCCAACCACCCTGGAAGAAAACAGCTTGGTTAGTTGCAACCTGGAAATTAGGGAGCTAAGAGGAACTCTGGCAGATCTGGGGCATGGGTGCTTACAGCTGTGAACCTCCATCTGTGCCCAACTGGTATAATGCAGTATGATCACATCGTACATGGGACTCGGTTCTGAGTAGTCACAAAAACCATGTTTACTCAGACCCTTGGAACTGCACAATGACTAGCAGGTGGAGGGGACAGAAAAAGCATTCCCAACATTCCCAGAGCCTGTGCACCAAGCAGTCCTTGTCCCCCAAGTAAGGTGGAGAGCTTAAAAACTCTTTTTGCATTCAGCGATTCAAGTGGAGCCAGGACAAAGAGAGCTTTTAACATCTTTGCCTTGCTTGGAAGGAAGGTCTGATCAGCACACTGGGTCCGGAACACTTAGGATGCTTGTGAGAGATCTCTCAGGAACCTCGATGGCCCCATGAGATCTCGCAAAGGCACCCCCGAGCCTGTGTGCTTAGCAGACCTTGTCCAAGCAAAGTGGATAGCTCAAAATCTTGTTTGATGCTGGTAAAACCGCAAGTGGACTTAGCACAAAAGGAGCATTGAAGCTCTTCCACTCACTTGCATTTAACTTGCACAATTTCAGCCAGACAGCCTTCAACATGGGTAAGGTTGAAATCGCACAGGTTAAATGTGTGATTGTATGATATTGTACTGCACAAAGCCAGTTGCCTGCAGGAAGTCCTTGGGGGGAAAACCCCAAACCTCTTTTGGTTCAGAGAAATGGGGTAAGTACACCAGTATCTGTTATCCACTAGGAAATATTGGAAAGTATTGCAGGGTTGGCAGCAGGGCCCATAAGTTGGAGTGAAGCAGCCACCCTTTGGGGAGGGGGAACCCTGCAGGGTGACCCCCCATCCCTGCTCCCACTGTGTAACCCTTGTAAGTGAGGCTTTGGCAGAGTGACTACAGGGTGGCAGTGGGGGTAACGGAGGACAGTATTTTCCCATTATGCCTCAGACAGGATGGGCTGCCCCTGGTTGGCAAGCTTGACCTGACAGCTCTCCTGTGAATTTGACAGCAGGTGCTGATTATCTGGGGAATTTTAGCTTCTTGTGGAGCTGTGCAAAGCATAGGAGCCCCGTCAACTGGCAAATCTATAGGAAAGGCCTGCCTGCCTGCATAGCAGAGTGTCATAGAGAATTAATACAGGCATCACGTATGCGTAGGATGAAAGAAGAAGCAATGACAACATAAGAAGTATTTTAAAAAATCTATGTGGACATGGCAAAGATGACAGGAAAGAAGAGTTCAAGGGATGACATGGACTTGGAAGAATAAACTCCCTATTTGGGCATCTTGAAATATCATATGTTAAATGGCATTGTGGTCAGGATTTATTTTTGAGCAGCAGATGGAAACTAAAATACAATAGTAATGAAATTACTGTGGAATAGCTAATGTAATACAGCATAGAAGGGTGGGATTAACACCACCATGGAAGAAGGGTGGGGACAACTTTTAAAGTATGTATTAAATTTGATATTAAATTTAATGTTAATTTGTTTTTTCAAAATGAAAATCAATAAAATTCATTGGCAGAGAAGAAGAAAAGAATGAGTACTTTATGCTCTAAGAATAACAGTCTTCTGGATTCACCTTGGGTAGTGAGACGAGTGAAGCAGATGTTCTGCAATGGGGAACTGCACTGAGTTTCAGGCACCATGCAAGAGTTATCTTCAGCAACATGTTTACATTCAATGCATGTGATAGCTCCAGCTGGGCAAGAAGAAGACAAATGGGAAACAGTAAGAAATCGGCTGCTCAGAGAATTTGCCCTATGGCCAACACTGGATATGTAACAAAGGAAATCCCCTGTGTTGCAAAAACAGACAAACTTAAGCAATAACAGGCAACACCATGGCTAATAATATACTAACAAAATCAATATTGTATGAACAAAATTAGAGAAGGTAGTCAATCAATATCACAGAGGCAAAGAAACCTTTCAATAGTCCCAATCCTGTAATCATGCGATAATAGAAGCTCCAAGCGTAGCATTTCTTAAACAGAGAATATGTAACAGAAACACAGCACTGTTGCATGAACAAAATTAGACAATATAGTCCATCGGTACTGAAAGAGGCAAACAAGCCTTTCAACAGTCACAATCATGTAACCGTGCGATAATGGATGATCCAAAAAACGTAGACAGTTTTCCCAGATGACAAACTGTTTCGATGGTAATAATTCTTCATCAGCTAGCGATGATGTAAAATAAAATCCATTATATTTGCATACAATATACCGGTAAATATAAGAATGACAATCCTGTAAACATAACCAATCATGAATAATAAATACATACCATATGAATGGTCCTAACAGGTACATCAAGTAGCATAAGATCAGCACTCACTAAGGAGTGTAGAAAACTGATACTAGGGGCAGAATCCGAGGCATTATATAGGCCATCCCGAGAGTGCTGAGTCATGTACAAATTCAGAAAATTTAAAGATACATAGGAAATGGACATGCCTGTCTCAAAAGCAACACATCAAGCTAGGGATCAATGTGCATTAGGGCTGCAGTGATTAATCCAGTAGACTTAAAAGCATTGAATTAACAACAATAAAAAGTTCCCTTGAAGAAATGAGCAGGAGAGTTTTATGGGGTTTTTTTTTAAAAAAATAGTAGGACTGCTTCTAAAAACATCAGATGGTCAGCACACCATCATAAAATAGGCTCATTTTCTTTTCTCACAGGAAGAATGTTGAAACCAACACAAAGCCTACTAGGATACATAGATGCAGTGGGGTTTTCCCTGGGGGTACTCAAGGGTATTCAGTGCTGGCACCTCCCCCCCCCAAAAAAAGGTTGAAAGTGTAGCACTTACTGTAACAACTTCATGGTGAGTTCCAGAGCCATTTCACATGCCAGGATGCATTGTCAGTAAGACCCCCTCCCAAATGTCATATCAGAGCCCCCACAAACCTTTGGTCACCCTGTGCCCTGTTGTTTCTGCAGTTCTGTATCACTTATGCCTCTGTATTGTCATATATTTTCTATTTTTCTCTATGTTCGTGGGCTTTGCAAAAAGCCAAGATACCCAAAATGTCACCTGAAGAACACTGAAGAACTCTGCTACATTAGTTTATGTTAGAGCACAGCAGTGGAGAAGTATCCCACCCTTTTAAAAATCTACTTTGTTCCATGTGAGGAGGCAATAGTGACTGGTCCATACCTCTGTCAATGTTTGCAGGAAGCTTCCCTGGTAATAATCAGTGTCAGGTTAGAGGGGACACCTCCTCCTCCAAGTGTGCAGAAATAAAAAAGAAACATTGACAGAGTGTTGTGGGCTTCAAAGAGAAAGAAAGGGGTGGAATGGAAAACAAGACAACTCCAGGAAAAACCAAACTGCAGCTGATGCTTACTTCAGGAATGTAATAAGGTATGGAGAGACGTTTTCTGGATGCTTCATAAAGTAGTAGCAATAAATGATAACACAGCATAAACAACAACAACAGCAAAAGGTAAGAATTTCATTAAATACCCGGGAAGCAATGCAAGCAGGATTTAAATCTCAATTTAAAATTGAGAGGCAACCTTTTCAAACCCAGTACCCACTTTTAACCCAAACAAGACCCATTTCTTAACTTCATAGAAGTTGCTCCTGTTGCAACCCAGATTGGGTCAGGCCATGACCCATAGTGGAAGACCTGTGCTCTAGGACAGCCTTTGCTTATCAAGTGACTAGCACAGGTGGTGGCAGCTGTAGTCCAAAGTATCTAGAATGCACTGGGTTGGCAAAGGCTACTCTCTAATGTTTTGTTTGTATTGCGTTTGGGACATACCTGTGTTAAAGCACAGCCAGGCTAAGACACCCATTTCCAAGGCCTTGTTCATCCTGAGTTCCCTCCTCCAAGCAACAGTGGAAGAAAAGCCAAGGACCTCAAATATAAGGGGACAGTGCGAAGTGGCGATCTTTCTATACTGGATGATGGGAAGAACAAAGTGGGTGAATTTCATTGGCCATCCTCATTATTAGAGCCTTATTATTGTGGGCACTGAGCATGAAGGACAGCAAGATACACATGTACTATCTGAAGGTCTGTCATGTTCCTGAGGAAGAATGGTGTGGGTGGGTGTTCCTCACGGTGTCTGAGGCCTTCACTCTTCATAAGACTGAGTCAGAGTTGAGGCCAAGGATGGACCTCAGAAATGAAGTCAAATGAGCCCAACAGTCCTGGAGTCTCACAAATTACCACCCTGAAAGTGTGGTCCCTTCCAACCACGAAGTTCTTTGATTCTATGATCATCTTGCCCTGAGGGGAAGGGAGAAGAAACTGTAACAGCTTTTTCTGAGCAAGCAAGTTGTCTATTCTATTCTATTCTATTCTATTCTATTCTATTCTATTCTATTCTATTCTATTCTACCTTCTACCTCAGTGAATCATTGTGCATCAAATTTCACCGGTTCTCATTGTGCATGTGCTGTTAAGAGCCATGTGTGAACATAGCATTGGGGGAACTTCAGACCTGGGGAACCACTGTGCTTGACCCTCAAAACTTTCTCCAAGCCACACACCTCATCAGTTTCCATGAGTGTTTTTGCCTGACTGGAGTGTTCCTTGAAACTCTGATAATGGCCTCTTGCTTGTCTGAAAGGAGGATGGTGTGTGTGTGTGTGTGTGTGTGTGTGTGTATGCATGGAGTTTAGTCTACTGCACAAAGGTAAATTTTACAGTAATTGTACTCTCAGGACCTGCCCACCACGAATCTGTGGCTCCTGGAATAATGCCCGGAAGGGAAAGTGGTCTTGAGGCTGAGAAAGGTCCCAACCTTTGCATCCATAAGTCTGCTACTGTGGAAATTCAGTCAAAAACATAAATTCATTCCCAATAAAGATTTATTCTTCATCTCTCTGCTCAGAACTATTTATTTATTGTGCCACATGTTGTGTGTGTTGCAAAGGTTTCTCACGCAACACATCATTTTCTCATGGCGTTGACTTTTCATATTCTTTACGCTGCGACAAACCACAGAGCACCCCCGATCCACACTTGAGGTGGCTCCTGGATAAAAGAGAAAGAAAGACAAAAATGTAGCATGGGACACCCCAACTTGATAAGCGTATTTCCCCCGAAAGAACCTTTCCTCCCTTACCATGTAATCACAAGTAGGATTTGGAAGGGTCTAACACATTCATTGCCATTGTGAGTGACACCCTTGGGATATTCCAGGGTGCTGGGTCCCTGCCCATGGGTGCTTTGGGTTGATATTGGAGCTGAGTTGCCCTTGCCTCTTCCCTAACTGAGAACTGCATGCATTCCAGATAATAATAATAATAATAATAATAATAATAATAATAATAATAAAAAAATAATATATTATTTATACCCCACCCATCTGGCTGGGCTTCCAACAATATATTAAAATACAGTAATGCATCAAACATTAAAAGTTTCCCTTAACAGGGCTGCCTTCAGCTGCCTTCTATATGTCATATAGTTGTTTATTTCCTTGACATCTGATGGGAGGGTGTTCCACAGGGCGGGTGCCACTATCGAGAAGGCCCTCTGCCTGGTTCCCTGTAACTGTAACTGCCAGAAGGCCCTCGGCACTGGACCTCAGTGTCCGGGTAGAACGACGGAGGTGGAGACACTCCTTCAGATATATGGACCGAGATGTCTCCTGGTAGACAATGGCCCAACAGACTTGCAAGATTAAAGCAAAAAACAAAAACCCCCAGTCATGTGGAGTTTCATTTTTTTTTTAATAGTAAGCAACAACAAGCTAAATAAATTGCATTAATGATAACTATAACAGGATTAGCAGAAATGCCTCAGTTAGTATAGTGGGGAGGTTAGCTCTGAAAGGTCCTCCTGAGCTTCTTTTGGGTACATTCAATAGACATGTGATATGACATTTCTAGACTTGTGTCTCCCTCTCCTGTAACAAACTTCAGCCATTTACAGAGGACGAACTCTTACCAATTACAGCCATACCTTGGGTTGAAGTAGCTTCGGGAGAAGTATTTTTGGGTTGCACGCTGTGGCGACCTGGAAGTAACAGAGCACGTTACTTCCGGGTTTCACAGCTCGTGCATGCGCAGACAGTCAAAATGAGGTCACATGCATGCGCGGAAGCGGGTTGCGTTCGCTTCTGGATGCGAAGGGGCTCCAGAATGAATCCTGTTCGCATCCAGAGGTACCACTGTACGGGGCAAGAGTATGAAAATGATGGTTTCATCTTTAGTGGAATGCAACCTTAACACACATTTCTCCCCCTATTTCCTATCTCTATTTTTTCAGTTGAGATAGCGAGGTGGCAGGGTTTTCATGGCAAATCACCTATGTATTTAACAGTACAGGTGACAAGCAAATATCTACCTAAAGCCAGTGTGGTGTAGTGGTTAAGAGTGGTAGTCTCGTAATCTGGGGAACCGGGTTCGCGTCTCCGCTCCTCCACATGCAGCTGCTGGGTGACCTTGGGTCAGTCACACTTCTTTAAAGTCTCTCAGCCCCACTCACCTCACAGAGTGTTTGTTGTGGGGGAGGAAGGGAAAGGAGAATGTTAGCCGCTTTGAGACTCCTTAAAGGGAGTGAAAGGCGGGATATCAAATCCAAACTCTTCTTCTTCTATCTTGGGACGCGGGTGGCACTGTGGTCTAAACCACTGAGCCTCTTGAGCTTGTCAATCGGAAGGTTGGTGGTTCGAATCCGCATGATAGGGTGAGCTCCCATTGCTCTGTCCCAGCTTCTGCCAGCCTAGCAGTTCGAAAGCATGCCAGTGCGAGTAGATAAATAGGTACCAATATGGCAGGAAAGTAAACATCGTTTCTGTGCACTCTGGCTTCCGTCCCACTGTTCCATTGTGCCAGAGGCAGTATAGTCATGCTGGCCACATGATCCAGAAAGCTGTCTGTGCACAAATGCCCGCTCCCTTAGCCTGAAAGTAGGATGAGCTCTGCAACCTTTGACTGGACCTAACCATCCAGGGGTTCTTTACCTTACCTACCTATCTTGCAGTCTTTTGAAAGAGAGAGTCTGGAAACTGGTATGCTTGTATAGTGATATACAAAGGGTATATATCGGTATAGAGAAGCAGCTATTCAATTGATAGACAAATTAAATATGCCAAGGATGACCAGCGGGACCAGAAATTCTTGAAAGATTGGAGTAAATATACAAGTTATCTGAAAGACAATTGTAACCAACTGACTACACTTGTAGGACTACAAGAAGTTTTGTAAGGAGAACTATATGAAATATTGCAGAAATGATTTATGAGAATGGATTTTAAGCTATGGATTATTAAAAGTAATAGTTAGGATCAAATGTAAGATTAAGAGATGAGGTTTGAAAATCATTAGACGTGGTTGATGGAAGTCTCAGGCTAAAATAGCCAAAATGTTGTATAAGATGAGATGAGATTATATGTTCTGTTTGGAAAAATATGTAAAAACTAATAAAAATGTATATTAATAAAAAATAAATAACATGTCAAGGGTGAGTGGCACAGCCCCCCAACATCAGTAGGTCTTCACCAATAGGAGGCAACATCAGAAAGTGCTTTCTGTATGTCTGCAGCAAGATCTTGCAAAATGTATTTTAAGAACAAGCTGGATTATAACTATTCCAGCAGAATTCTCTTCTCATTGTGTGTGCAGGATCCCAAAAGTAATCATTGCCTCCTGGACTCACCTTCAACCTTCAGCCGGGAATAGCAGAATCTCCACAATCTCGCTGAGCATGTTTTTTCTTCATGCGTACAGGTGTTATCTTGTGCAACTTTTTTACATTCCAGGCACTTTGGAGCTCCAGCTGAGCCAGATGAAGAGAAAGGGAAAACATTAAGTGAGTGGCTACTAAGAATGGGAAAATGCGTTGTCATCTCTTAGAGTAATCAAATGAAACGTTAACACATGGCGTGATAAAAAGTCTGCAATTTTATCAGGACAAGTTACTTGTGGTTTACTGTTGTAGCAATTGTTTTCTAAAAATATATTTTCTGTACCATGAAAATGAATGAAAACAAGAAAGAAAGAAAGAAAGAAAGAAAGAAAGAAAGAAAGAAAGAAAGGAAGGAAGGAAGGAAGGAAGGAAGGAAGGAAGGAAGGAAGGAAGGAAGGAAAGAAAGAAAGAAAGAAAGAAAGAAAGAAAGAAAGAAAGAAAGAAAGAAAGAAAAAGAAAATGGCTCCCCAAGCTAGAACAGGCAACAGCCATAGCTGCATGAAAAGCAGCACACTCGACAAGGGATCAGGAGAAGTTCTCTTATGTACAAAGTGGGGTGGAGCTGTCCAAGATTCTGACACCCCCCCCCACAAAAAAACCCTTCAAAGCCATGGTTCAGCCATCGCAGGAGAGAGCAGTGATGACCTCTCGGCGCACGGTCAAAGCCTCCCCTCAGAAACCCCTTTAACGGGAAACCCTGGTATCGCCGCTTCAAAGAGGAAGGGGGCGTGGGTCACCGCTGCACGCCCCCCCCCCCATTCAGGAAGATAGACTAAAGGATTCCGCCCAAAGCCTGATACCGCCAAAGTTGTGACGTTTTGCTACGGGAAAGGCAAAACCTGCCAACACACTCAGCAAGAGATCAGGGGAAGTTCTCTTATGCTCAAAGTGGGGTGGAGCTATCCAAGATTCTGTCCCCCCCCCCACAAAAACCCTTCAAAGCCATGGTTCAGTCTTTCTCCTGTCACAGGAGGGAATCAATAGCATCAATATATTTCCAATTACTGAGAGCCTTCTGTCCACCTTCTCTGCTTAGCCAGTCTAAAATCTCTAGCAATGGATCCCACCTTTGGAGAGGAAACAGTTTTTTTAAAAAAGCAAAACTAAGCAACTCTTTTGACTAGAAAAAGCTAGGGAGAAAATGTCCGTGCCCATTTGTCCCTGCTTTTCTCATTTTTAGAAACCATGCCTCAAGGCACATAGCCTAAGCTCAGGCAGCAGGAGCCACACGAGCAGCAGATCCCAGTGTAGATCTTTCTCTGCCCTGCCCCCTGTTCCTGAAGTAGATCTTCAACCACCCCGTCTTCCCTGACGGAGAGGGGGAACCATTTTGTGGTTCACTTTTGGTGCCAACATGTCTTGGGCCAGACCTGGGTACTTGATTTCAGAGGGAATCTATTTTCCCCCAATGGGGGATGAAGGAAAGAGAGAATTCTGGAAGCTTCAGTTGAAATTACAAGCTGTCCCATATACCGTATTTTTTGCTCTATAAGACTCAGTTTTTCCCTCCTAAAAAGTAAGGTACACAAAGGTACAGTTTTCAGGAAACTTGAGGTGGTGAAAACACACCTTAAATGGGCTTCAAATGTATGGTGTGTGCGCAGCACAAAGGTCAAATTATCTGAAAGGAAAACAACTACCATATTTTTCGCTTTATAAGATGCACTTTTCCTCTCCTAAAAAGTAAGGGGAAATGTGTGTGCGTCTTATGGAGCGAATGCAGGCTGCGCAGCTATCCCAGAAGCCAGAACAGCAAGAGGGATTGCTGCTTTCACTGCGCAGCGATCCCTTTTGCTGTTCTGGCTTCTGAGATTCAGTATATTTTTTTTCTTGTTTTCCTCCTCCAAAAACTAGGTGTGTCTTGTGGTCTGGTGTGTCTTATAGAGCAAAAAATACAGTAATTTTCTTTACATTTAAGTGTAGAACTGCTGGTTTAAAATGCTCTACCTGGGCTTTTTGTGGTGAGGGGGGAGGCAAACATTTAAGTTTCGCGCGACACATTTTAACATGGTCTGATAAAAATAAAATTAAACTTTATCACTGAGCATTTGCTCAAGCAAACTTGGGCCTTGGGATAAAAATGGTTCCTCACTCCTGCCATAATTAATCTTAGCTTTTACATATAGCTTGATATATTATAGGCCAGTGGTGTCCAAACGTCTTTCAAAGAGGGCCAGATTTGATGAAGTGAAGGGCCTTGGGGGCTGACCAAAGGCCAACCAAAGTTTTTTTTAGGACTGAAGTTGTTGAGCTGCTTTTTTGGAGTTGGAGTTGGAGTTGTGAGGGATTTTACCCAAGGAAATAAACTGCCACAGGGGCTGGTGGGCCGGATTAGGGCCCCAAAACGGATGGAATATAGGCCATCCAAATGTCCAGTTAGGTATCCAAATGAAAGTGGCACTTATGAAAAGTGTGTTCAAATGCAGCCAGGGCGTTAATGTTTTCAGACCCCTGTGTAATAGAGAGTGGGTGTTTATCTTTGATGGTCAACATACCATCTTAAAAGAAGCATGCCCCCCTTTCCCCCATGCAAGCCCCCAACTTGGAAGAGTGTCTTCACACTTAGAAAGGCTGAGCATATGGCAAAGGGTAAGAAATTGTGCAGGGAGTGTCCACTGCTAAAGAAGATTCTCCACTATTATTTGAGATGCATTTGTTACTATTATTCTCCACTACAGCAGCAATCTATAGCAGCTTCAACAAACACTGGGGTTCTCAAGACTGGGTGGTCTGAGTTAACTCAGCTCTCCTCAATGGCTTTTGTCCAAGCAGGTCCCTTTTACAGCGCTTTGTTCTTCTTGACTCTGTGACTTACCAGCATGAAGGTAGAGCAGGGCTAAGAAGCCTATTGCCAGAACGTTGCTCATCTTTTCGTTTCTTTCTTCCAAGGAAGGAACAGAAGGCGAGGACCTCAAAGTCAAATAAAAGCAACCGGTGAGACATTGCAGCCTCTTTGCTCTGGGAGATGGGAAGCAAATTCTGGAGGACTTCATTTTACAACCTTGACCCTGGTGAGTTTTCTTTTCTTTTTTAAAAAGAGCTTTATGAGGGCGAAGAACAGTTAGAGACTCGTGTAGATTTGGCAGGCTTGCCGTGTACTTGAAGAAAAATGGTGTGGGTGTCATGCCTGAAACAATCTTACTGTCTTCATGTGGTTGAGGTTAGGACTGTGTGTTTTTATCACTGACCATTAGGAAATGGGAAAGAAATTCCATTCAGTTCACATTCAAAGCCCAAACCAGCAAATTTGGAGCAATAAGAGAACCAAGATGTAGCCATCCTCTGAAATTTGTCCTTGTCCAAAGTTTGCAATGCAGCTCTCCCACCAGTGTTTATAAAATGCACGTTTAAGGGAAATGAGTGCATAAAAATGAATATATTAGTAAAAATACCAAAATATTAGAAAATGTGACGGGATGTGTAGATCAAGGTGTGATCTCAGGATACAAAGGGATCCTGAGATACCCGACAAGCTGGAGTGCATAAGAAAGATCAAATCTGATATAGGTCTTTCGCTTTAGGAACTGTGTCAAGATAGGGAAAACTGGATTATGTTTACATCTATGTTTGTTTGGCTGTACTTTTGCTCCATTAGGAGAAATTGCTTGTATGCATTGTAAACTGTCTTATGTTTAAACCTTTTTGTTTCTAAGAACAACTTTTTTATCCCATTAGTAAAGTGTTGATTTTGTTTCATCAATGACTTGTGATCTCCATTAATATTTCACTCCATGCTCAAGAGTCAAAGTCTAGGCCATCTTCAGGGTTCTGGAGGAGAAATGAGGAGAAGAAAGGAGGTTTTAAGCTGTGCTATTTTTCTACAGGGATGTGGGTGGCGCTGTGGGTTAAACCACAGAGCCTAGGACTTGCCAATCAGAAGGCTGGCGGTTTGAATCCCTGCGACGGAGTGAGCTCCCGTTGCTCGGTCCCTGCTCTGCCAACCTAGCAGTTTGAAAGCACGTCAAAGTGCAAGTAGATAAATAGGTACGACTCCAGCGGGAAGGTAAACGGCATTTCTGTCCACTGCTCTGGTTTGCCAGAAACGGCTTAGTCATGCTGGCCACATGACCTGGAAGCTGTACTCCAGCTCCCTCGACCAATAAAGCGAGATGAGCACCGCAACCCCAGAGTCAGCCACGACTGGACCTAATGGTCAGGGGTCCCTTTACCTTTACTATTTTTCTAGAGCAAGAGGTGCCGGAACTCACCATGAACACCTCCCTTGTTCTCTCATAATGGCAATAGCACCAATCTGGGGGGGGGGGGAGCTCTGGTTTTATGGGTGATTGGTAAAAGGCATCCTGTAGAAAAAATCTTTTTCACCTGGTGGCAGAAAGAGACTAATGGGAAGGGTGGGCAAGCAGAGAGAGAAAACCCTGTTTTAGCTAGATCCCCCTTCCCCTCAGATTCCGCACCCAGGGAAGCTGTGGTGCCATGACTGGCATGTTTTTCATGTACATTTAAAAACAGGTTGGAAAATCTGTAGCACCTGGAAGTAACCAACTCAGAGAAGTATGAAATCTAAAGGATAACTATGTCTTCATCTGTGCATTATTGTGGAAGGTATAAGGTAAAAAAGTAAAGGTAAAGGACCCCTGGACGGTTAAGTCCAGTCCAAGGCATCTATGGGGGGCGGTGCTCATCTTGCTTCAGGCTGAGGGAGTTTGTGTTTGTCCGCAGACACCTTTCCAGGCCATGTGGCCAGCATGACTAAACTGCTTCCGGTGCAATGGGACACTGTGATGGAAGCCAGAGCACACGGAAACGCTGTTTACCTTCCCGCCACAGCTATTTATCTACTCGCACTGGTATGCTTTTGAACTGCTAGGTTTGCAGGAGCTGGGAAAGAGCAATGGGAGCTCACCCCATCGCATGGATTCGAACCACCGACCTTCTGATCAGCAATCCCAAGAGTCTTTGTGGTTTAGACCGCAGCGCCACCCACCATGGAAGGTATAATGTAGGTTAGTTTGCTTTAAAATGTGAACCAAACAAAATTATCTTCCCTCTGTATCTTGCAGCATTTTCAGTGGAGAAAATTTCCCAGTCTCCATGTTAAGGTGACAAGAGGAATGTATGGTTGGAAACCCCCTTTCCCCTTTCCCATGACATCTTATTTTGCCCTGAGATGTATGGTAAAGAGACTGATGACCTGAAAACACAAACAGGCGTGACCTATAAACATAGCTTTTGTACCTACAAACAAGGGAATTTCTGAAGTGATAAATGAGTGGATCGTTCCAGTCTTTCAAAGTAGCTACCATGTGTCAGGTACATTATGAGTTACTTCCACCTGGCTGCTGTATAGACAGCAAGCAATAGCAGTGAGCTCTGACCAAACACAAAAAAACAATAAGGTTTAGGTCCCATGCTCGGAGGAACATCCTAAGAATCAGGCTGGTGAAACGCTATGTCAGGTTGCCCCATGATTCTCTTCCATCACTCAAGGTCTGTAACAGGAAGTTGGCCAAACATTTGATTTTGGTGTGGGACTCTATCTATGATACAAAAAAAGATGAAGTGAGTACTCTCTTTAAAACAATATCTAGGCACACCAAAGAAGTGTTTCAGTTAAATGCATTGTAAACCTCATACGCGGTGTGGGTTAAACCACAGAGCCTAGGACTTGCCGATCAGAAGGTCGGCGGTTCGAATCCCCGCAACGTGGTGAGCTCCTGTTGCTCGGTCCCAGCTCCTGCCAACCTAGCAGTTCGAAAGCACATCAAAGTGCAAGTAGATAAATAGGTACCGCTCCGGCGGGAAGGTAAACGGCGTTTCTGTGCACTGCTCTGGTTCGCCAGAAGTGGCTTAGTCATGCTGGCCACATGACCCGGAAGCTGTACACCGGCTCCCTCAGCCAATAAAGTGAGATGAGCACCGCAACCCCAGAGTTGGTCACGACTGGACCTAATGGTCAGGGGTCCCTTTACAAACCTCATACAGGAAAATCCGGTAGGGAAAGACGGGAGTCCACAGCGCCATCTGGTGTCACAGTGTTATATCACATATATATCACATATAAAACAATTTTTCTTTACTGATCTAGCTGAGTTCCTAGTTCAATATATTTTTGTGACTGTCATTGCCAATGAGGGGCATCTCCAGGTTTTAGGAGGCCCTTGGCAAAGTGTCCTTGTGGGCATCTCCTCATAGCTGTCAACTTTTCCCTTTTCTTGCGAGGAATCCTATTCGGAATTATGGAATTTCCCTTTAAAAAAGGGAAACATTGACAGCTATGCCTCTCCTACTCTGGTGGGTTTATCTAACAGTGATGTTGGTGATCTAATCTGTCTTGCAAATTGCACTTTAGAAACCCAGTGAGTCAGGGGGTATAGCATAACTATTGATCAAGACCAACTGCTTGATATTTTATTACAATCAAGTGGTATATAGTGAAATTATATGCATTAATCTGGCTGCAGTAGAAATGAATTCATTGGCTTATTGATACACACTGCTTCATCCAGAAAATGGATGAAGGAGAAAATATTGTGAACTTTGAAGAATGATGTAGGGAAACATAAAGGGATAAAGGGAAACATTATATAGCATTTACAAAGTAACACGGATTAAAAATGGCATAAATGTAACATGTAATTCCATTGACAAAGTAATGCAAGCAAGATGGGTTGTGATTGGGAGTAGGGAAGAGAATGGGCTCATTGCTACACAAGCTCCCAGAATCCCCGTCTCAAACCATTGTTATGCTATGTTATATTATTATTAGCTCTGATGGGACATCATGGGGCCAGATATTTTCCGTATTGCAGAAATTAGTTTGACAACACCAGGTAAGATTCCTAAAGTGCGCATCTCGTCGTAGATGAATACAATTACCAATGCATCCTCGGTCCACGAACAGCGTTGCATCATCTGTGCCCATGAAAAGAGACAAAAATAGAGAAGAGTCAGCCTTGGGTGGCAACGAATTTGTGGTGGAAATATTTCAAACATTCCCGAATGTGAGAAAACTCTATTTGGACAGGCATGCAAAAATGTAGTTATGCTTTCCTAAGTACAACTGCTACCGCTAATATTTGAGGGGGTTCAAAAACAAACACTTCTCCAATTACATTAATTCACTTTGCATCCCCCTTTACAGGAATTCAGGAGTCGCCTGATTAGGACACCCAGGTTTGCTGCTGTCACACATCTAATTTGGCCTCAAAGTTGCAGTGCAGGCATTCCACAGAGGATTAACTCGGCACATATGGCGTTCAGCAAGGGTGAATCCACAGCAAAGTGCTCCACAAGTCAGCACTTTGAAAGGGGCTTCTGAAGTTCCAACAATGCTTTCAAAGAGGCTTGGTGAGATTTGGCTGCCAGCTGATTGTTGGGTCTTTAGGTGCCCCATGCAAAGCAGTATCTTTGTAAGACCCATGTGGGCAAAAAAAAGGTCAACTGGTGTCATTGTGACATCAGCATTTGTGGCTAGTGCAGACAGGCCAACAGTAGGTGAACACAGAGCCAATGATAGGCAGACCAAGCTTTAGTTTCTGCAATGGGGGATGACTACAGATCCCTGTTTGTTGACATCAAATAAAGACATGGCTCTAGTTCAGGGGTCAGCAACCTTTTTCAGCTGTGGACTGGTCCACCGTCCCTCAGACCATGTGGTGGACGAGACTATTTTTTTTGGGGGGGGGGAATAAACGAATTCCAATGCCCCACAAATAACCCATAGGTGCATTTTAAATAAAAGGGCACATTCTACTCATGTAAAAACACGCTGATTCCTGGGCCTTAGAAGGCGATTGGGCTGCATCCAGCCCCCGGGCCTTAGGTTGTCTACTTCTGCTCTAGTTTATCTAGCTATCTGTGCCTTTCCCTTTTCTTCTGGTCTGTGGTGGTTGGTGCTCTTTGGGGCTGGTGGGGCAGCAAGCAGGGAGCTCTGACAGTAAGTGAAACCAGAGTTCATGGAAGAGAGCCAATTCAAGTGTCCTCCCCCCTCAATCCTCCTCCTCATTGAGATTCAGGAGGAGGAAGCTGACCCCCCAGTTTCACCCTCTGGACTGGTTGTAATTAAGAAGGCAGGTGTTATGTACTGAGTTGATCCAAAAAAGCAGCAGTCTGGTTTGTCCTAGAACAATAGGATTCAGAATGCAGCAGTCTGATTGGTCCTAAACAATAGGGTCCAGAATGCAGCAGTCTGATTGGTCCTAGAACAATGCAGCAGTATGATTGGTCCGCAGGAGCCACCCAATCCAGCTCCAGGTGGAAGTGAATCCGCTACCTGATTGGCCTATAGGAGAATCCCCAGAATTAGCTAATCACATGCGACCCATTGTGTAAATAATGTATATAAAGCAGACATTTTGGGGGAACTTTCATTCCTCACTACTATGAGCTGAATAAAGAGCATGAAATCCACACTCGACTCCGAGTATATTTCAGCAGGGCAAGTGAGGGCTGGCTGAGGGCAGACTGAGTTTGGTGGGGCAGTGTCTCCTTGGCCCTAATAGGCCAGCCTTCACTGGGGATCAGGTGACTGAAAGTAGGATAACTCTGTTCACCTGTCAAAACCTGGTCTGCAATGGCTGAGGGAGATAATAATCTGGCTTGCCAGTCAAATCCAACTCCCCATCCCATTTTCCCTTTAAGACTCACCGTAGCTCACCATTCTGTTGTAACAATACCCAGTGCTTCCAGTAATACAGGTGAATTTGTGTTTTGCGCATTGATTGTCCGGTCGTACATAATCACAGCCATGACACATAAGATCTCTGCTATTCGCTTTTACCTCTGAGGGGGGGAATTCAATACACTGATTAACTATGCAGTCCCACCAACCACCTGTTCAGGCAGCATGTGATGTGATGTCACCAGTGCCATTTTTCTAGAAAAAGAGGGGCCGGAACTCACCATGAAACACCTCCCTCATTCTCTTAGACTGGCAATGGCACCCACCTGAAAGTTCTGACTGGAAAAAAAATAATCTCTGGGTGTGACCAATACATGTCCACACAACTAGAGTTCTCCTACAAGAGAGGGGAACCTGAATAGACCCGAGTCTTCCTTCACACACTGAAGCTCTTAACACAGAGTCCCTTCATCCACTGCTGTGGGACATGTTCACTGAACACCACAGTGAGGGGGCAAACCTAGCCCAATTAGACCTAGCCTCTTGCTCATTTAGTACTAAGACAGGGGTGGGGAACAGGACCCGGCTGGCAAGACAGATCCAGGCTTTCCCTACCCTTGGGGGCCCATATCAAGAGGTGAACAGAAACTGCCTAGCCAAACAGGGCTTGAAGTGACTGCTCATGTTCAGCTCTGCTTTTCTGCTGGGATAAGTATTGCAGCTGATCCTTTTATGCTGAAAGCCAGTGCCAATCAGCTGATTGCCAGTGCACAATCAGGAGCATGCTTCAAGCCCCCCTGCATTGCACATTGGCAGCCATATTGCTACCTGACCAGCACCTGATGTCACATATCACATCAAGTGTGGGGCAGGGGGGGTGTAAAAAGGTAAAGGTAAAGGAACCCTGACAGTTAAGTCCAGTCACAGATGACTCTGGGGTTGTGGTGCTCATCTCGCTTTACAAGCCAAGGGAGCCGGTGTTTGTCCGCAGACAGTTTTTTCGGGTCGTGTGGCCAACATGACTAAGCTGCTTCTGGTGCAACGGAGCACCGTGATGGAAACCAGAGTGCACGGAAACACTGTTTACCTTCCTGCCGGAGCAGTACCTATTTATCTACTTGTACTTTTTGGCATGCTTTCGAACTGCTAGGTTGGCAGGAGCTGGGACCAAGCAATGGGAGCTCACCCCGTTGTGGGGATTCAAACCGCCGACCTTCTGATCACCAAGCCCAAGAGGCTCAGTAGTTTAGACCACAGCAGTTTGGGGTAAATGGTCCCAGGGGAGAAATTGGGACTCATGGCATGTCCAGTTAGGCCGGGGGGCAGACATCCCCACCCCCACTAAGAGAATATAAGCTTGTTCCTCTTGTTGGGTCTCCGAAAAGGGGGTGACTATATAACCCCATTCACTTCCTCTTCTGTTAGTGGGGCAGTGAAGCGATTGTACCAGCTGTTCTATTTCAGTCCCAGTGTGGGATCTCCTTTCTGGGGCTTCTGGCAGGAACCTGTGGAAGAATGGCTAGTCCATCACAAACATAGCTTTTCCTATCAAGGGTGGAAAAGATGCCTTTACATTGGAATTCTAAAACAAGGGGCTATGACCTTTAGAACTGGCTCAACAGAATACCTTTGGGAACAAGAATCTGTTTGTTATGGATACAATGTGGCATATATTAGATTTTTGTAATTGAAAATTAATAAAAAATATTTTCAAAAAGGAACAATGATCTGTTTATAGTGAATCTCTCTCTCTCTCTCTCTCTCTCTCTCTCTCTCTCTCTCTCTCTCTCTCTCTCTCTCTCGTGTGTGTGTTGCAAGTGACCTTTTGTTTTCCAATCATTTCCCCCCTTGATTTTTGAGTGTATGGTGAATTGGACTTTGCATTCCTGCCTATCTACTTGCCTGCATATGTGTATATGGCAAGTTGCAAAGCTGGGTTCACACCACTGCTATGATCACTCTGAAAAATGTTCCCATAGCTTATGACTTCAACTTTCACTGAAAGATCTTTGTGAAAGATTCACAGCTTAATCCTAAGGGTTCTTACTCAGAACTAAGTCCTACTGAACTCACTGAGACTTTTTCTTGAAAAGGTTTGCACCGCCTTGCGGTTTTAGTGGCAATGACACCTCATTTGGACTGAGCAGACAAAGACTTACCAATGGTCTCCAAGCAGAGAGCAACTAAGAAACTGACAGCTGGCATCTTGTACAACATCTTCATTCCACTGATTCAAAATGTGGGACGAAGTTGCAGCAATAACAGAGAATCCAAAAGTCAGCCAAAGAATGAAGTGCTATTTATGGTCAAGGTTATAAACTGGATTGTAGGATGAATGGAGGTGGGTTTATATATTGGATCTTAAGCACTAATCTATTAAAAATATCAATGTGCAAATTCATTACTGAAACACAAGGCCCTTCATATCTCATGCCCTTGGTAGGAATAATCTGTAACTCAAAATGGTGGTAAAATATTCACTTACAAGTAGCATGCTGTGATTTCTAAAACCAGAAGAATTCCAGATCATTAGAACTTATCCCCCCTTAGAATCATAGAATTGTAGAGTTGGAAGGGACCCCAAGGGTCTTCTACAACCCCCTACAGTGTAGGAATAAAAACAGCTGTAATCCAGATAAATTCTAAAACAGCTGTAATACAGATAAATGCAGAAGTGGTCTGGTAGGATTTTGTTAAGGTCAAGCATTATTGAGTCTACAAAACCATGAACTTATTGGATAAGGAAAGAACATATAAAAGGCAAGTTGCAGAAAACGGCCATTTCATCAAGGGAGAAAGGGGTGGTGGTGGGGATGCTAAATCTTAGCCTTATCCTGCCTGAGTCTCAAAATTCATGTGATGGCTCAGTTCTTCTCCCCTTGACAACGGCGCTGTAGTGGCAAATTCAGAAGTGCTGAAGTGGGGTAGTCACAGCTGTGCCCTGTTACAACCATGGACCTCATACATCCTTCTAATATTATACTTTATTTTACAATTATACAGTAATAATAATTTGGGGTGCAGCAATCAATGCATGTTTTGCCTTTGAAGTAGATCTATTCATCTGTTATAAGACCCAAGATCTTATGACAAAGGGGGGGAGGGTATATAAATGTATATACAGTGGTACCTCGGGTTAAGTACTTAATTCGTTCCAGAGGTCTGTTCTTAACCTGAAACTGTTCTTAACCTGAAGCACCACTTTAGCTAATGGGGCCTCCTGCTACTGCCGCGCCGCCGGAGCCCAATTTCTGTTCTTATCCTGAAGCAAAGTTCTTAACCTGAAGCACTATTTCTGGGTTAGCGAAGTGTGTAACCTGAAGCGTATGTAACCCGAGGTACCACTGTAAATAACATAATAAACAAAGCTGTTATGAGAAGGACAAAATGGACATAGGGAAAAACCAGGAGCACTGTCCTGAACTCCTTGAAGCATGGGCAGAATAATAATAATAATAAAATGAATAAAATGTCTCTGTGAAGTTTAGTTAGTGGGTTGTAACAATAATAAGCATTTCTCTGTCCAGTGTACCTATCACCTGGGATTAGGAGAGGCTTCTGTTTGTGTTATAAAGTTTTAAGCATATATGACTCACAGCTTGATTCTGTCAATGTTCATTCAGAATTAAATCCCACAGAGCTCATCTCAAGGTGCTGCATTGTAGTGCAACCAACTGTTGTATGGATGCCCGAGAATTCTGGCAAAAACAACAACAAACAGAAGTGCAAATTGCCAATGTTCATTTTCTCTCTCTCAAGTCCGGAACAGAAATCAATCCAGTGAATGCCAGTTAACTGTTGTTGTTGTTTTCAGTCCAAAAATGTTGCATAACTGGTGGTCTTTCTCCCTTCATTGCATGGGATCTTTTTGCTTCTGGTACTTTGTATATTATTATTATTATTATTATTATTATTATTATTATTATTATTATTATTATTATTATTATTTCTTTACTGCCCTATACCTGGAGGTCTCAGGGAGGTTCACAGAACAAAATCAAAATATAAAACCACAATATATATAACAATATATATAATCAGAATAAAAACAACAACCTAATAACATCCCCCTGGAAAAAAAAACACCCACATTTTAAAAGGGCATAGGATGTCAATCAAATCAACCAAAGGCCTGGTTAAAAAGGAATGTTTTTGCCTGGTGCCTAAAGGTGTATAAGGAAGGCGCCAGGCGAACTTCCCTGGGGAGAGCATTCCACAGACGGGGAACCATTGCAGAGAAGGCTCATTCTCGTGTTGCCCCCCTCTGGACCTCTCGAGGAGGAGGTACATGAAGGAGGGCCTCAGAAGATGATCTCAGAGTCCAGGTAGGTTCATATGGAAAGATGATAACATCACTTTTAATCCAAACTGGCAGAGGAAGAAACAGAAAATGTAATTCTTAGATGATGAATAAATGGATCACTTTGTTCCCCCTTCAAAAGGTTGAACATTCACAGAGGGACCCACACATTTTATTTCTCCCGCAGGTGTTTGCTAGATCTGCCAAAATACATGAAGGTGCCTATCTCTTCTATCTTCAATAAGATTTCAGTCAAACTCCCAACTGTGGCCCGGTTGGGGCCTGCCTGCCTGCCTTTCCCATCCTCTGGTGTAGGAGGTGCTCAGCAATTCACTTGCTGCCTGTAGCCATCAGATTGCTTTCCTTCTCCAACCTAACTTTTCAGGATGAGCACAAAGTCTATGACTCTGGGGCTCCTTTTTCTGCTTTGCTTTGAACTAGGTAAATTGCCAACAGAAAACCCAAAGTCCTCCTCCTCCTGCTGCTGCTGCTCAAGAAGCTTTTCTGTTGATACAATGGCAGGCTGAGGATAGAAAGCATCTTGAAGAAATGGTAGCTGTGGAACGGTTAGTTCCAGAAGACAAAGTAAGGACCCTCAAATCCCTCCCACAAAATAGTGGCAATTTGCAGACACAATAAGTGTGCATAGGACCTCAGTCAATATGAGGTTTCAGCTCAGTCCTGGAAACTGCTTCTGATGCACCTGCCGTACAGATCCCCTGAGATGACATAGATGAGTCCTTAAGGAGATGCTTTCTATTTTCTGCAGAATCCTTGTTGCTTCTCCATTCTAAGTGACCATCTTTAATGATTCCCCTTCCCTCTGCTGCTTTACACAGATGAAGCTATCAAATGCCATGTCTGTGACAATGTGAAGGAAGACAACACCTGTTTCCATAAATCATACATCTGTTCTGGGGGCATTACAGAAAGCTGCTTCACTCGGAGAGTTTCTCTAGGTGAGTCTTAAGAGGTGAGGTTGGAGGTTCCATGAAAGACCCGCCATGCAGTTGGTTGCTCTAATGCTGGTCAGAACAGAGTTTTATCCTGATACTAAGGAGGGGTGAATCTCTCAATTGCAGTTTCTCATTTTCCCAGTTTTAGGGTTGCATCCCATGCTAGTCCTGCTCAGAGCAGACCCTCTGAAGTTAAGAGACATGGCCACCTTGGGCCCATTCATTTCAACGGGTCTACTCTGAGTAGGTTAGTGGAATATTTTCCTGTATTTGACTTCTTAACATTTCCCCATCAATTTCTGAATTCTTTTAAATCCCCACCAAATTTTTTTCCACAATATACACATTTTTGCAAACAGTTCTGGTGAATATACACCCTTTTTGCAAAGCAATTTCCCCTAATAGAATGTATTTTATTTTCACCAATATATGCACACTTTGCACTAGCAGATGCATGTTTGCACAGATATGCAGCACCCTTCCAGGTTAGAGGGGTGGGGAGAGGGAGTTACAGTTCTCCGTAAAAATTCCATCTTTCTGATCAAGGGATCAATCTACTCATGTCTGGCTTCAGGAGATTGTTTGTGGTGCTGAGCTAGAGAGACAGAATCCTGCCCTGCTCCTCTGTAACCTACCTGACCAAGTTGGCAGAGGTGGTCTCAAATATGGTGTTGGAGAACCCTCACACGTGTTGTTGGGGGACCTCAAAATCCAAGCCGAGGCTGCCTCAGATGAACTGGCTCAGGACTTCGTAGCCCCCATGACAACCATAGGGCTGTCTCAGTACCTCAATTATCCAGCACATGTGGTGGGGCATACCCTCAACCTGGTCTTTGACACAAAGCAGACTGGTAATACTCTTTTGATTGGGAGGCTCGTTGTGAGTCCATTATCAGGGATGGATGGAGTGAATGTAGCTACAGCAGTCGGCAAGAATGGGGGACCCACTGAGTTGGTCCACCCTCAGAGACTGACGGAATCTGATGGATTCTTGAATGGATTCCTCTGAGGGATTTCCTGGCTGGCATGGCTGGCACTCCTGCTGAGGCTCTTGCCTCACTGTGGGGTGGTGAGATGCCAAGAGCCCCTGACTCAATCACCCCTGAGCAGCTTTGCTGTTACTGTGGAACATATAGATCACCTTGGTATTCTAGTGACCTGCATGCAACGAAGCAAGGGGATTGGAGGTTAGAGGGTAGATGGTGCAAGACTAGGTCCAAACCTAACTGAGGTGGCACCACTGTGCCTACCACATGGTGGTGGAGGTGGCAAAGGAGAAGAAAGCTTACTTCTCTGCTACCATTGCGTCTGCAAGTAGATGTTCAACAGAGCTTTTCTGAGTGGTGAATGGGCTTTTCTCAGCTGGCCAAGAGAAGGTTCCTCTGACACTCTAGGAGGCCTGATGTAACCACTTTGCCAGGCTCTTTGGGGACAAAATCACTCAGATTTGGACAGTGTTAGATGCCATAGTTAGAGCAAGTAGATGTCTAGAGCAAAGTCTGTTCCATCTATGCTGGGTCAGTTTATATTGTTGTGGACGAGCTGTTGGAAGAAGTGTGGCTGATCACCTTGACCCTTGCCCATTTGAGCTTCTTGGAGGTAGCCATGGCAGGTTGACTGGGTGGGTCCAGTGAGTGATTAATGCTTCCATGGAGGTGGGAAGTACCATTTGTCTTGAGGGAGGCATAAAATAAAACAGAATTATATACAGAGATTTCATTCCTTTCTGCTCCCTGCGGCCATCTGGCCAGAGAGATAAGCTCATAGACTCCCACAGACACTGGCGGACACTGAATCTTTCCTCCCACAGACGTGCCCAGATAAAGAAATCTGGGGAGAATTCTCATTCCTAAGCAGAATTGGCTCAAGTACAGATCTCTCCGAAGGATCATTTCAAGTTTATTTTGGAATCCACAAAAAATAAATACACTGTCATCCCATTGAGACTTCTGCTCAGGGTGACATAAAACTCTTTCTTACTGAAGGTGGCTGGTGAGGAAGCACACATGTCCCAAGCCTCATAATTTGGGGGAAGTAACAGTGACCATTAACCAAATGTTGCAGCTCCATCCCCAGCGTGAAACACCAGGCGCCTTCACAGCAGTGCATCTCTTGGAAGTGTGCACTGCCAGCTTCTTCCACTTGAGGGCTTAGTGACTTTGCATGCCTCACAACTGCTTCTCTCTCTGCCTCCTTCCTTAGGACCGGTGGTCGTGAAGATTCAGCGAGGCTGCGGTTCCACCTGCTATACAGTTGTTAACAACCTCCGCTTCCGTAAAATAGAGTTCTTGTGCTGCAAGAAAAGCTTCTGCAATACCCATAACATCTGGCCTGAGACCCCAGACAAGAATATTCCATGGACTTTCTGAATATGAAAGAACACAAGAAGAGCCCTGCTGGATAAAATCAAAGACCTCTAGACCAATGTCCCATTTCCCACAGTGAGCAACCAGTTGTCTCTGGGAGACCAGTCAGCACAATGTGAGGACTCTTAATCTCAGGGTTGTGAGTTTGAGCTCCATTTGTGCAAAATATTCCTGCATTGCAGGGGGTTGGACTGGATGACCCTTGTGGTCCTTTCTTCCCCAGTTCAGATGTTAATTTGAGCTGGAGAAGAATTTAATGGCTTGCAGAGCTCCCCTGTCACTTGAAGCAGGTTTTGCAAATCCCATAGCTGGAGAACTTCAGCAACATCTCACACCACAACATGACATAGGGAGCGGGTTGTAACATTTGTCATTAATGGCAGCGTCACCAACCAAGAGTTGTTTGTTGTACTCACACAACCCAATTCCAAACAGCATATACAAAAGGCCACAGGATTGCCATGATTTTAAAAAGTCAACATCCACATGGGACCTAGGATATGGTTACCAGACGTCCCCGTTTCCCGGGGACAGTCCCCGGATTTACAAACCTGTCCCCGGACAAAACCCATCCCTGGAATGTCCCCGGATTTCATTTAATGTCCCTGGGTTTATATTTTAAGTGTTGTAGATTTATTAGTAGGGAATAAATGTTGTGTGATTGGTTCAACGGCACAAGACACATCATATGGGGACTTCCGGTGAGGCAAAATGGCGGGCGCCATGACAGTGAGCAGCTCCTGAAGCCAGCCAGAGCCAACTGCGCTACCAGGCTGGCTCTGGGCTGCTGAGACTGCCACTGCTGCTGCCACTGCTGAGAGGGAACTGGGGACGCCTGGCGTGTCAACTGGGGAAACCGCTGACCACCAACCCCCATGACCCAAATCGAGCCGGGAGTGAGAGCACCTGGCCACCCGGCTGATGGCCCAGCAGTGCTCCGGGGCCAGTAAAACCCCTGGAGCTGATGCAGAGAGAAGGAGGAGAGGAGAAGGAGAAGGAGGAGAGAGAAAGAGGATGGAGAAAAAAGAGGGGAGCCCTGACCTTCTGCGCCACCGCTGCCGCTGAGGAGGAGAGGTAGGAGAGCACTGGGAGGGCAAGGACCTGTGGCCAAGCCCAGGCCCGAGCTGAGCCTACTCCACGGTGGCTAGTGCCCCAAGAGGGCAGGCCAGGGCCCAGAGGAAGGCCACACAACAGAGGAGACCACAGAAGATATTACTTATTTTATTTTATTTTTAAAAATTAATAACTTTTTTCTCTTTTCAAAAAAAAAAGCGTCCCCGAATTCTTTGAAAAAAATCTGGTAACCTTAACCTAGGATAACATGACCCCTATAGATGAATGGCCTTCATCTTCATCTTGAGTGAAGCTAGCCTAATACTAGCCAGCTGCTAGTCATGATGGCTACATTCCACCTCCACTGTCAGAGGCAGTATGGGAAGTCACAAATGGGGAAAGCACCCTTGCATTCTGGTCCTCCTTTGGCGTGCCTCATAGTCATCTGGTTGGTCACTGCGAGAACAGGATGCTGGTCTAGACTGGACTCTGGCCTCATCCACCACTCCTAGTCCTCTATTAGGTTGAACCTGAAATTCCAACTTTGCATTTTCACAGATTTCACAGACTCCAAATACGATTTAAGAGGGCTAAGAACCTAGAGAATTAGTAAAGCAGTTGCACTGTCTCACCAAGTCAGAAAATTACCTCTGCAGCCAAGAAAACCTGATGAGATTCTAATGCTAGCTGGGATAGGGTTACTGCCTACATCCAGACATTTCTCTTAAAATATCTCCAAGTCCTTGCTACAGAGCATGCTATTGTCCTTGGGTAGAATGGGGCATTCTGACCTCTGTGCAATTGAATTCAAGGACAGCTTTTTGGCAGCTCAGGGTGTTGTGAAACTACAAAGACAAATGCCTTGGGTTTCTGTGGTCCACCCAGGATGAGAAATCTTTCTTTTTTTCCCTTTAATGTGATTACTCTGGTGCTAATAAGCCAACTCTAATATCAGTGAAGGTTTGCCCCTCAGCCCACCCTGTGCAGAGGTTTAGCCTTCTAGTCTGGTCCCCATCTCTGACCTGGTCAATAGTTTGGATATGATGCTTTATTATTTCTTTCCCATCTCCAGGTATTATTACACAGAAGCTGATTTTTTAAATAGATCATTACCTCAAGCCGCTGCATTTTGTTAGTTCCTATTGCAAACCAGCACATATATTTTTTTACAAAATCTGGGCCCTTTAATTTCTGTCAGTCTCAGAGCAGATCTATACTATGTACCTTTTCTCCTTTTTTTGGAAAATCAGGTTAACAATCCTGGCTCTCCCCCCCCCCAATAATCCTGTGAACTACAATTTATTGAATAAATGAGACTCTTTAAAGATTTCTGCACACCAGGATTCCCTGAGGAATTACAAATAAACTGGTGCAAGGCTGCAATTGAGATATGCCATCATTAATACAATATCAAATATGAGCTAACTTTCAACAAAATAATTTGACTTTACCCTCATTTTTCATCAGTGACAATATTGTTATTATTATTATTATGATTATTTGCATGTACATCTTGGAGGCAAGCACACCAGTGAAAAAATAGCTAAATGTGTTTTTAAAAACACTAAAAACAATTAAAAGCATTTTAAAGCAATCAAAAAACTATAAAACATTAAAAACAAAAATTATTAGTTGCTTTATACCAAAAGAAAGTCTCAAAGCAACTTAACATTACAAGTAACTAAATCATGTACAGTGGTACCTCGCAAGACGAATGCCTCGCAAGACGAAAAACTCGCAAGACGAAAGAGTTTTTCGTTTTTTTAGCTGCTTCGCAAGACGAATTTCCCGATGGGCTTGCTTCGCAAGACGAAAACGTCTTGCAAGTTTGTTTCCTTTTTCTTAACACCGTTAATACCGTTAAAACCGTGCTTCGCAAGACGAAAAATTCGCAAGACGAAAAAACTCGCAGAACAAATTAATTCCGTCTTGCGAGGCTCCACTGTATTTGGATATGCCTGCTGCAACAGATCAGTTTTCTTTTCTTTTTTAATTCAATCTTTCTTGGTTTATAAACAGCACAGACACACAAAGAAGCAAAAAGCAGCACATAACTCACAAAAGAAAAAAAGAAAAGAAAACAGTACAATGAGAAAACACAAAAATATTTCAGCCATCGACTTTTGACCTCCTTGGTGTGGGTTCTTGGTTTCCTTGTAACTTGCCTCTATTTTTCAATAAACTTAGCCTGCATTATATCTTATTTGTGTTCTTTATACCTTATGCAATTCCGAGAGTTATTCAAAGCATTCTAAAGTTTTAATATGGGGACAATGTTCTTTTAAATATTGCCTATAAATCTTCCATTCCTTTTTAAACTTTTGGGTCGGTCGATCCCTGATCTTTTCCATCACATTCGCTAGTTCCATATATTCAAGCAGTTTAACTTGCCTCTCCTCCTTTGATGGAACATACCGTATTTTTCGCCCTATAGGACGCACTTTTCCCCCAAAAATGAAGGGGAAATGTGTGTGCGTCCTATGGGGCAAATGCAGGCTTTCGCTGAAGCCTGGAGAGTGAGAGGGGTCGGTGCGGCTCTCCAGGCTTCGCGCAGCTCTCCGCAAGCCGTGGGAGCCCGGCGCTGGGCTCCCACGGCTTGTGGAGAGTTGCTTGCATGCCGAAGCCTGGGCGCGCTGAGCTCAGTGCGCCCAGGCATCGAGCTTCCCGCAGCTCTCCTCAAGCGGTGGGAGCCCGGCGCTGGGCTCCCACGGCTTGCGAAGAGCTGCCTGTTCTGGGGGCTGGGGTCGGGGAAATTCCCCCCCCCTTATTTCCCCCCCCCAAAAAACTAGGTGCGCCTTATGGGCCGGTGCGTCCTATGGGGTGAAAAATATGGTATTTTCAACAGATATCTACTGAAGATTCCTCCCTAATGTCAACAGGCAGAAAATTCCAGGCCACACTAAAGGAACTATTCCTTCCAGTGGTTTTAACTTGAATAAAATATGGGGCGAGGGGCAGGTAAGCCCCAACCCACATAATCACATGCACACTACCTGAATGACAATGCCCATCAACTTGGGGGGTGGACCCCCTCAAATATTTTATAGGGTGCATGTGAAGGTACCTCAGCCTCATGAGTTGGCTTCTATGATTTCTTATTAATGCAGAATAAACCCAGTGAAACTTGCATGAAGATGGGTGAGAAATTTGGTTAAGTCTGCCCTTTCATAGGAACCCATCTAATTCACATGTCCTGAAAACAATGCATGAATCAAAAGGAAACTATCGTTCAGAATCCATGCTTCTCAGGATTTTGTAATACAGTTACCGAATTAAGAATGCATATAAAAAATTGTATATTAAAGGAAAATGTGCACAGAAGGACAAACATAAGTGAAAATACACTGTATAAGGGGAAAGTCCTTGATGAGTGTATTATGCAAAATTATATTAAAAGGTGGCAAATATTAGGAGAAATGCTATAACTTCTTTTTGCGAGGACTTTTAAAGAAAACCATAAAGTTGTACTGAAATATGGTCAAGATTTGGAAATACAGTCACAGCTGGGAAATGAGGAGGGACCAAAATTGCCAGACTCTCACAGCACTATTTGCAAATAAACATGTTTAGGGAGATCAAACACTCCTGAGTCTGCTCAAAGATGAGTTTATTGGACAAAGAGTTCACGTTCTCCATATATACAGAAGTGCTGAATTAGGGATGGGAAGGTTACCGCTCCAGCTTCTATTAGCTGTACTTGGAATCATCCCAGATGTTCACATTGTTGCACTTAGGGGTGCTGCCACAGCAGAAGGTAAAGTTCCTATAGTTTGAGTTTTCTTGTAGTCGTCTACATTTGGAAGTGCAGCCCCTGTCCACGAACAGAATTTCATAATCTGTGATGATGAGTTGAGAAAGAATGAGCAAAGAACGAGCTTCAAGGGCCAGTAACGTTCTGCAGGAAATATCTCAAATACTCCCTGACCTGAACACACACCCTCCAAGATTTCTCTGATAAAAATAGGGATGCCCTGTTCAACAACAACAACAACTTTTTTAATTTATACCCTGCACATCTGACTAGCTTGCCAGAGCCATTCTGGGTGGCTTCCAATAGCATAATAAAGCTATTCAGGGCTGCCTGCAGATGTCTTCTAAAGGTTGTATAGTTACTTATCTCCTTGATTCAGGGATCGCATAACTCCACACCCTCCAAGATTTCGCCCATGAAAATAGGGATGTCCTAAGGAAAAGTGGGACATTCCGGGATCAAATCAGAAACAGGGATGGTTTTTGTAAATCCGGGACTATCCCTGGAAAATAGGGACACTTGGAGGGTCTGTGAACATCAAAGGAAATAACAAACGCAATGTAATTTTTATTTTTTTCTAAAAAGAAACCTACATGTGCTTGTGACCTTTTTTAAAAAAACCAAACCATTCCTCTGGGCTAAAGCCCTCCAGGACATTGGACTGGCAGTTCAACCACATCCAGTCCATCTGTCCACCTGCCAGTCTTAGGATTGCAGCCATAGGATTGCATCAATGCTAGCCATACTCAGAGTAAATCTATTGAAAGGAAGGGGCTTTTAAATTTCAGTGAGTTTATTCTTGAGTAGAAGTTAGTTGGCTATAGCCCTAAGTATCCCAAGTATGAATGATGTCGGATTTAGATCAGAGGTCACCCGTGTAGTGCCTGTAGGCTCAAGGGCACCCCTGAGCTGGCCCTCTGGTGCCCACAAAAACCTCAGAGCAACCCCAAACACTGCCCCTTGGGTTACCCCTTTCTCCCAAGAAAATACATAGTTTCCCACCATCCCTTCCCTTTATTACTCACTCCGGCTGACCATCCGGTTGTAGCAGAGCTCGTTCTTTTTGGTGATACAACTGCCTGATTTATTTGCACATTTACCATCTGGCTGTACGTCGGCACAGGTAAGACATATGAGAGGCGTATAACCACGAGGTACTTCTGTGGAGGGGGGGGAAATCATTTGTTGAATGGCTGCAATCTATTGAGTTGGATAAACTTGGTCTAATGCACTAGAAAAAAATTCTTGGGTTACTGTAAACAAAACAAAACAAAACAACCCAACCAAAAACCCTGGGACATTTTGCCAAATTTTAAAAATCCACCCAGACGGAAATGTTAATCCTGAAAAAGAGGACGTGTCTGGGAAAGGAGGACATATGGTAACCGTAACGTGATGATATTCAAGAAACAATCCCAGCTCTGTCGCCTGGGTGTTTACAAAGTCTCCCTGAACTCTTTGGGATTCACTCTGAAATAAGTCCACATGGGATTGCAGCCCTTGTTGCAACTATGCCTCATTTGGACTACTGTATTTTTCAGTGTATAAGACGAGGGTTTTATACTGTAAAATAATGTTTAAAAACTGGGAATGTCTTATACATGGGTAGTGGGTAGGGGTGACGGGTGATTGGTTGCTACTGTGAGCTGCAGGTTGTCATTGGCGATTTTGTGTGTGATTGGTGGCTGTGGCAAGGCTTGCTTTGTATTGGCTGATGGTGCGTTAAGTGTGTGTGTGAATGGTTGCTTCTTCAAAGGGCTGCTGTGGATTGGCTGCAGCTGTGGCAATTGTGCTTGCTATTTCCTGCTGCTGTTTGCGCTTGTTGCAGACGTGAGCGATTGTCAGCGATTTAAACTACAGTGGTACCTTGGGTTACATACGCTTCAGGTTACATATGCTTCAGTCTACAGACTCCACTAACCCAGAAATAGTGCCTTGGGTTAAGAACTTTGCTTCAGGATGAGAACAGAAATTGTGCTCCGGCGGTAGCGGGAGGCTCCATTAGCTAAAGTGGTGCTTCAGGTTAAGAACAGTTTCAGGTTAAGAACAGACCTCCGGAACGAATTAAGTTCTTAACCCAAGGTACCGCTGTACATCATTAGAGACAGGTATTTTTCTACACTGCAGCAGGAGGACCCATTAGCTAAAGTGGTGCTTCAGGTTAAGAACAGCTTCGGGTTAAGAACAGACCTCTGGAATGAATTAAGTACTTACCACTGTATTGGGTTAGTGGTTTACTGCACCCCCCCCAAAAAAAAGCTCAACAACTCTCTCTGGGCCAACCCCCCCCCCCCCCAAAGCTCCACAACTCTGGGTCATTTTCTTAAATTGGAGTCTCCCAAAATAGAAGGCACCTTATACACAGGGGCATGTTATACACAGAAAAGTATGGTAATAATAATAACTTACGACTGCTTGCTAGGTAGACTGCGACTACGTAGCTCAGTGCCAGAGTTTTGTACATCTTCTTTCCCTTTCCTTCAGGGCACACGAGGAAGCTGCAGAGACAAATATCAGAGGAACAGAGAAACCCAAAGCCAGCCAGAGAGGGGGAAATGTAAACTAGATGAGCCCTGCTGGCTGAGCCAAAAAAACCATGATAGTCCAGCGTCTTGTTCTTACA
Organism: Podarcis bocagei; assembly: GCF_964188305.1. Classification (NCBI taxonomy): domain Eukaryota; kingdom Metazoa; phylum Chordata; class Lepidosauria; order Squamata; family Lacertidae; genus Podarcis; species Podarcis bocagei. Next base: position 14,117,473 of record NC_138141.1, on the reverse strand, counting down.
GTGACTGACCAGAGATGCCTATGGGAAGCCCCAAAGGAGGAGCTGAACGTAAAAGCTCTCTCCTGCTGCCTCTGGTAGTAGAAATGGAACACAGCCATCATAGCTCGTTGCCACCCTCTATAAATGTGTAAAACCCGAAGCTGAAAGTCATCCAGGTTGGTGCCCATCAATACAACTTGTGGGAGTGGATTCCATAAGTGTTGTGTGCAGATGATTTTTTATTTTATTTTGGGGGTCTCTCTTGGAACTTCCAATATTTGACTTCATTGGGTGGCCCCAAGTTTGAGTACAGTGGTACCTCGGGTTAAGGACTTAATTCGTTCCACAGGTCCGTTCTTAACCTGAAACTGTTCTTAACCTGAAGCACCACTTTAGCTAATGGGGCCTCCCACTGCCGCTGGGCCCCTGCTGCGCGATTTCTGTTCTCATCCTGAAGCAAAGTTCTTAACCCGAGGTACTATTTCTGGGTTAGTGGAGTCTGTAATCTGAAGTGTATGTAACCCCAGGTACCACTGTATTATGAGAGAGGGATGCAAACTTCTCCCTGATCACTTTCCTCACTTGCATACATCATTATCATGTGCCCCCTTGCTCACATCCCCCCCCCCAAACTAAAAAGACCCAAATCTTGCAACCCTTCCTCTCTCCTTTCAACCCGCCGTCCTTTTCTCCTCCTGGAGTGGAGTTGGGTCTTTTTATGAAGTGGGGCATTTGTTTGTTTCTCGCTCTTCTACTGCCCCAAATTTATTTTAAAGCATAAAATAAACCCTTTGTATTGTCATCTATTTCAGATATTTTAGGGCCGTCTCGTCGTTGCTCTTTTTCAAGAGGGGGGTGCCTGCCCAAACAATGAAAGGCTGAAAGCAAACGAGAAGAAGAATGACACATTTCCTCAGCTGTGACCACATACTCAACCACCCTAACCCCCATCCATTAGAAATGACACTAGCATAATTCAATCCAACACACACACACACACACACACACACAGAGAGAGAGAGAGAGAGAGAGAGAGAGAGAGAGAGAGAGAGAGAGGAAACCAATAGAAAAGGTGCAATGAAACGAAACTGATAATAATAAAATAGCCAAGATAGAGGACCCCACAGAAAGAAAAAAAGGGGGGGGAGAGGGGAGAATGCAGAGGGAGGAATATGCAAAGGAAAGACAAATGGGGAAACGTATGTGTATATATGCATATATGATTTGTTATAAGAAAAACCTGCTCCTTTTTCCCTTATGGTGTATCCAAGAGCCTCTATACAGCCTCTATACAGAGTCCTTATGTAGGTTCTCTATCGGTAGGGGAAGATAACAGAGGCCAACTAGAGAATATTGAGAAGCAAAGCAGCTAGTAAGCCTGTTGCAACAGGGTCCACCACTCGCCCCAGGCAGGCAGGGAGGAGAGAAACCCAGAACTTTGGTGTGCAAGCTCTTATATAGACTTTTGGAATTGCCTCCCCTGTAGCACAAGACCCCCCCCCAAAAAAAACCACACCATACATGCATCACAGAAAGAGGTGGTCCCCAGCAGAAATTTGAGTATGTTGCTTCTCTTCTGTCTGCCAGGATACCTGATAATGCCTTATCTGATTGCTTTTTCTCGGTGGCCTGGCCATTCCTTTGAGATGGTAAATACTTAGTTCCTGAATCTCTTACGCATGCTCAGCTTAACAGATACTTGCCAGACTGTATTTACAGGGAGGTGTAAGCCCCTACAGTCCAAAGACGATTGGAAAGCTTTTCCTATTTCCTTCCTCCTTGCAGAGAAATATTTGAGGTCCATTTGGGAGAGTCAAAACAGTTTCAGGATTGTTCTCCTGTACTATTTCAGACACATGGTTTATATACTTATGTATGGGTTTGCCTTGTACATTTATGAATACAGTTGTACCTCGGGTTACATATGCTTCAGGTTACAGACGCTTCAGGTTTCAGACTCCACTAACCCAGAAATAGTACCTCGGGTTAAGAACTTTGCTTCAGGATGAGAACAGAAATCAAGCAGCAGCGGCGTGGCAGCAGCAGAAGGCCCCATTAGCTAAAGTAGTGCTTCAAGTTAAAAACGGTTTCAGGTTAAGAACAGATCTCCGGAACGAATTAAGTTCTTAACCCGAGGTACCACTATATATATAATGACCTTAGAATTCCTATAACAGTATAGTGCAGAAGTATTCTGAATTAGATGGTTGAAAATAGGTTGTAGAGGGGGGGTGTTATCTCCAACACTTTTATCCCAATAGCACTTCTTTTGAGGTTTGCTAAATGAAATGGGGTAGCAGGGTGACTGATTGTTCTCTTAAGCCCCCTTAACAAATTGCAATTCTCAGAGAGGTCCTAGGACTCAGCTACACTGGCAAAGAAAAAGCACTTTATATGCATTGTTTATGTATTCTACCACGGTGATACCAGATGGCGCTGTGGTGTCCCGTTTTTGCCAACCTCGGTTTCTCATACAAAGTTTACAGTGCGTTTAACTGAAACACTTTTTTGGCGTGTCTAGATCCAGCCCTAATTTCTGATCCGCCTCAGGTGCCAAAATGTGAGGATATGACTGCCCTCACAGGGCTCCAATAACCTCCCCATTTGCATTCCCTGCTTCCTCTAAGGAGCTTGAGGCTACCTACCTGTATATTCCCCCTTCTGTTTCTCAACTACAGTAGTAGTAGAAGTAGAAGAAGAAGAAGAAGAGTTTGGATTTGATATCCCACCTTTCACTCCCTTTAAGGAGTCTCAAAGCGGCTAACATTCTCCTTTCCCTTCCTCCCCCACAACAAACACTCTGTGAGGTGAGTGGGGCTGAGAGACTTCATAGAAGTATGACTGGCCCAAGGTCACCCAGCAGCTGCATGTGGAGGAGCGGAGACGCGAACCCGGTTCCCCAGATTACGAGTCTACCGCTCTTAACCACTACACCACGCTGGCCTCTGGTTACATAAACTTCACATTACGAAAGCGGCAAACCCAGAGGTATAGGACCGGGTTTCGCCATGCTCACATGTGTAGAAGCAGTCCTCAGGTTGCAGGATCCATTCAGTCCTCCAGAACGGATCCCATCCACAACCGGAGGTACCACTGTATTGTTGCCGGATACTCGCTCCAGAAGTTTCGCTCTTCTTCTTCTTCTTCTTATGGCAGAGTTAAGTAAAGCAATAGCTCCACCAGCTGGAAGTTAAAATCCATGCAAGGTATTGTGATGCTTTAAAACGTGCCTCTCCATGTTTTAGGAAGGGGTTCGAGGGAGTGAGTGTGCAGAGTTTGAGACAGTTGTTACAGTGGAGATGAGAAGATTTGGGAGAGTTTGTTGGTGTGTTGGTGGCTGCAGAAGAGATGAGCTATGAAGCTACAGAGGAGAAAGAGGCCTTGTAAATTAATATAAGAACTTTAAACCTGGCCTGGTAATATATGGGCAGCCAATGCAAGCTTCTTAGTTATTTCATCTATCAAAATTTAGATACCACTTATCCCCCAGTGTAGGATACTCACCAGAATTCCCTTTTAACCCATTAAAGCCAAGTGATAGCCTCGCTAGCTGGAGGTTAAAATCCATTAATAGCATTTCAATGTTTTCAGTGCTTTAACAACCAAACAAAATAATGCTGTGCCTACCTGGAAGATGCATCCGGATGGAGTGAAGGAAGGGCGAGGTCAAGACAGTGTGTAGAGCAAAGTGTTACTAAGGAGACTGGAATGTTGGGGAGGATGGAACTTGAAGCTTTGGGTACCCAGCTAGAGAGTCAGTGAGAGGAGCAAAAAGGGATGAGATGTGAAGATGGGGAAGTGGAAGGAGAGAGATTTTTTTTTTCTAATGTCCTCTCAATGGTTCTAAAAATCATTACAACTTCAATGTGATATAGAAAAATAGGGGTGGTTGGCTTTTGCTCCCAACTCCCCAAGGGACTGAGTCCCCTAAGTCCATGATCAGTCAAAGATGATTGGATGGAGGCAGGATGCCATGAAAGCAACAGAGTTCCCTTTCTCCTAGCAAGGAGGCAGGAGAGACCCAGAACCAAGAAGAAAGATCTCTTTGAAGGGTTTGCATTTCAGCGTGGGGAAGGAGGGCACCCCCTCTACAAACAGTCAGAAATTATATCACACATAAGGTGGGGTTACTGTGGCTCAGGAAGGCCAAGGTGTGATATTCCTCAGGATTTAGCAAGTTTTACATTGTTCCAGACACAGTTTACACACAACATTAGCATTTGATAAGACAACCAGGATGCTCATCGGACATCCGTCAACGCAGAGCATCTGGGAAAACAATGACAATTAATACAAAGGAGGTTCATAGATATAGGGAAGGAATCCCTTCAGAAACTCCCCCTGATTGCTATCTGCCTACTTGTTCTAAGGCAAAGGGGGATTAAGGAGGCAGAGGAAATATTTAGAGTCTTTAGGAGAGCCAATATGACTTTTGGATTGCTCTCCTGTACTATTTTAAACATCTGGTTTACAGTGGTGCCTCGCAAGATGAAAATAATTCATTCCGTGAGTCTTTTCGTCTTGCGATGTTTTTCGTCTTGCGAAGCACGGTCCGTCGCAACTGCGCCTCTTCAAGCGGCTTTAAGAAAAAAACGCAAGACGTTTTTGTCTTGCGAAGCAAGCCCATAGGGAAATTCGTCTAGCGAAGCAACGCAAAACCGAAAAACCCTTTCGTCTAGCGAGTTTTTCGTCTTGCGAGGCATTCGTCTTGCAGGGCACCACTGTATATACTTAAGTATGTGTGTTTACCCTGTGCAATTATCAACATTAATTCTATATTTGAGACCTCTGAATTCCTATAACAAATGAAACAGTGCTTATGAAAATCACTTCAAACCTAGCTAGCTTTCTAGCTGGCTAATAACTTTTTAATAACACAAATAAATGAATAATTGCAACACTTTCTGGGATCATTCCTCCAGGAATAAGGGGGCACATCACACTATCCTACCCCTTAAACCTAACCCAGACGGATGCCCCAGAAGGACACTGTGGTCAATGGTACTGAAAGCCGCCAGGTCTAGTGGAACTAATGGAGTTATGCTGTGTCATTTATTCGCTTTCACAAATCATCCACTCAGGTGACCAAGGATATTTCTACCTCAAACCTAGGCCTGAAGCTTGTTCCATATGCTCAGTATCTTCCAATGCCATCTGGATTTGAGAAGCCTCTTGAGTGTGATCTTGTGGATGAACCGGATTCATACCGCACACAACTAACACATAACAATTTAACAAACCACAGCAACATTTTGAAAAACTGCATGTATGTTTTTGATCAGTGGTGGGATGGCACCCAATTAACTTCTAGGGTGTGATTACTAACTTCTAGGGGCAAAACAGTGATGGAGTGCAGCATCTTTACCCTGCCCAGAATCTTACCACCCCTTTATTGTTTGCAATAAACTGAGTATCTCCTCTCTGCAGCTTTGAACATGAACATTATATAGTGCTCAAAATTCCTATCACGTGTTTTTCTGACTTAAAACCCATGCGATTTTTATGACCTCCTGTGCAAAAGGAGAAGCTTGTAAAAACTCAACATTTATGGCATCAGACCAGAACGGTAAATATTATTTGTATCGCTTTCGTGTGGTTTTCTAGTCATTATCCAACTTCAGACTTGACTAGAGGAAAGATGGAGGAGTCTGCATACTGTATATAGGGAATCAAAACAGTTTGACACTCGGCTTGCTGGTCAGCAGGTGGCAGACTTTGGCTTTGGAGTATGTAACTCTGGTTCAAAAATAAATCCTGCAAGCAGCGTTCTTGTGGATTCACTCCCACTATAATAAGCACACAAGAGCCCATACAGTTTCAAGATGAGTGTTGTACCTCATTATGTGTACAGTTGCATATGCAAAGGAATCGTATGCAATAAGAGCCATAGCCTGAAAAGCAGGTCTTTTGGTCACTTTGAATTGCCAGCTCATAAAACTATAGGTGGGGCCATGAAAAATTGGTGAGATTCTAACGCTGCCTAAACCAAAACATTTTGCTTAAAAGATCTCAAGTTCTTCAAACAGAGCATACCATTCTCTACAGGTGGAATGGGGCATTCTGACCTCTGAGCAGTCGAATTCAAGGACAGCTTTTTGGCAGCTCAGGATGTTGTGAAACCACAAAGACAAATGCCTTGGGTTTCTGTGGCCCACCCAGGATAGATGGGAGATCTTTTTAAAAAAGAATGTGATTGCTGGTGAGTCAACTCTGATACCAGAAAGGCTATCTGCCCTCCCTACCCAGGGAAAGGATGTGCCTTGTAGCATGTTCCCATATCTAAACTGCTAGGGAGTTTCGAAATGATGCTTTGTTATTGCTTTCTCATCTCATGTAATTGTGACATTGAAGTTAATTTTTTTTTGTGGGGGGGGGGAGAAGATCATTAGTTAGAGCCTCTGCTTTTTTAAATTTCTTACTGCAACTTGCATAATCCTGAAAGACAGAATTCAGAAACTTAGGCTGCATGATCACTATCCTTTTAAAGCACATTCAAAGCATTTTCTGTCCCTCAAAGAATTCTTGGCACTGTAGCTTGTTAAGGGTTGCTGGGGATTATGGTGACTCCCTGGGCAACTTTGGAAGTTTCTGAAAATACTTCTGATGATAACCCAGAGTGAGCCGTGGGTAGCTGGATGGTGAGGAGACAACAGTGTCCTTTCCAGTGTAATGAATAAACATGTATCTTCCATAATTTTTATTGTTTATAGCCAATGGCCATCACAGTACAGTATGAGCACAAATCACACAGCTACAAAACCAAAGCCATTGCAGCGGACCAAGACTAATCTACAATGTCCAAAATTTAGGAACGTTCCTTATAGTCAGCATCCCTACAGTTTGGCACTTGCACTGTTAAGAAATGTTGCCCTTATCTTTATTGCCAATAGTGCAAATAGTGCCACCCTATAGCTGATCCACTTATCGACATCTGCCAAGGATAAACATGTACCGAACAGTTTCAAAATTATCTTTGATTTTTGTGTTCCTTCGTACTCTAAGATGCTGTGTACCACAGCCCCTCCCACCATACGCCTAGAGTTAAGTTTGTAGCTGCGTTCCAATATTCCAATATTTCTAGCTGCAAACATGAAAAAGATTAGCAGGTCCTTACACAGTAAATTCATGTAGCCATTGGATCAGGTTGTATCACCTGTCCCATCATCGAAAAACCTTTTGTGACTACCATTTTCCAAAAGGATAGTACTGATTTGCATGCCCGCCACATATGGAAATATGAACTTAGCTCTCGACATCCTCTCCAACATTAATAACTTGAATGAGAGTTTAACCTGGGGAAAATATCCTTTCGATCATTTTTGAACTTGGCCTATTTTAAGGCAGGGCGAGCCGTTGTGGTACCATCCAGATGTTGTGGGTTACAATTAGTGGCATAGCATGGGTTGTCAGCACCCGGGGCAAGGCAAGTAATTTGCGCCCCCTAACCCGTGGATTTGCGCCCCCTAACCCTAACCCCCAGATGTTGCGCCCGGTGCGGCCGGCCCCCCCTGCACCCCCCACGCTACGCCACTGGTTACAATGCTCATTGGCCTCACGTCAATACAGGCAACAGCGAAGAAAGATGGGAGTTGTTGTTCAGCAAAATCTGGAGGCAACATCTTTGGCTACCCCTGTGTTAATATCATCAGGAGTTGTCTTCGTATTATTTTACTATGTGCATCAATAATTTCCACATCCTCTTTCCCAAATCAGTCACAATTTTATGTGCTTAGATCATACTCCCCTTCACACACACCCATTTATAAACTGAAGAAAAGCAAAACATAACAGTTTTGAGTCTCTTCTCAGACGAAAGCTGTCTCACAGATTAGCAGTGCAAAATTAAAATATTCAGAGGAGAAGACAGCTGGATTTTTGAGATACTTACAAGCAATCCTAAAATCTTAGATTCCCATCCTCAAAATAGTTTAGCAAACAGAAACAGAAATTAATAGGCATGGCCAACTTAGATCCACTAATTCCAATGGGTCTCATTTGTGTACAAGTTAGTTGGATACAACTCTGTGTTTCTCCACTGGCCAGCAATATCCCTTTCTGCGTGGAGGTATCTCTATTTCAATAACAGAGAAATGTAGCAGGAAGAGGAGATCCCTTAATGAAGGAGGGGGCAAGCTAGCAAGTAGGTAACTCAAAGCTTGGTTTGTGGCATTTATTGTGATAAATGATATGCAGGTGTGTGCTCCTTGCTCCTTCTTATCTTGGTTGGCTCATTTATAATCTGCTTTTTGTCTTCAAATGAAGTCTTATTCAGCCATTACTGCAAACTGGAAAAATTCACATGCGTGTGTCAAGGAGAGGGCAGGAACATTCCTTCCACCCTCTGCAAGTTCAAGGGTGAGTGTCTCCAGTGGGGAGCCTGCATCTATCTTTGTAGGCTCCTTGGCAGGATGGAGAACCCTGATTTTTCAAGGTTCTACATCAAAAGCATCCACAGCTACAGGAGGGTTCTGTGCTGCAAACAGTCACTACTGAATTCATGGATTGCACTAGCAATGGAGGCATAGCTTAAAAACAAACAAGCCCACAACCCTCATACCATGCCGCTCCTCACACTCAGAACTTCCAGTCTGCAGTAACTCCCAAACAGGACTTGAGATGTTTCTTTTGCAATGGATGAATTTGGCAAAATCTGAGGTTGTTTGGGGGAAAGGGGGAACATTCTCAACACCTCCCTCTTTCTCTGTTTTTCCCCACGGAGGCCTGTTACATGCCCTTCCAAAATGCCACGCCCACAATGGAGCCCATTGCAAGGAGGAACTGGAAAGAGAATTTTGAAGTGTGTGTGTGTGTGTGTGTGTGTGTGTGTGTGTGTGTATGTACGTACTGGGAGACCCTGTCCACTTTTGGAGGGCAAGCACGGAGCCCAGCTTCTTGACAGAGAGAAAGCGCACCTGGCAGCCCTCTGCTCCCATAGCAACCAAATTTGTAAGCTTGTTTCTTGTCAAAGAAACATTCAGCTCAGGAGTAAAAGATTGACTTGGGTACTGAAAAGCTGAAGGCTCCAGCCCTTTCTTGTTAACTCCTCTGTAGTGAACAAAATGTAGTGTGAATTTAGTCGTTGTGGCTGCTAGGGCTTGGGGAGAAATCAGGTGCAGTTCACATTTAAAGGCAAACTTATCTAATAGCAGTTTCTGGAACAATGTGCGAACCAAATTACAGCCATCCCACCTTAGGTATGCTCAGGTGGCAGAACATGAGACTCTTAATGTCAGGGTCATGCGTTTGAGCCCGACATTGAGCAAAAGATTCCTGCCTTGCAGGGGGTTGAAGTAGGTGGTCCTTGTGGCCCATTTCAACTCTACAATTCTATAATATCTGCATGTGGCGATCACACAGGGCCCCCGGACGTTTGAGGGTCTATTGACCCTGTGCCACCACTGTGATTGCTTTCTTCGCTGCCACCTACCCATTTCTCATGGGTACACATGGAGTCCAGTCAGTTGTTAACATTAACAAATAATCAAGTTTATTTTATAGGCATGAACAAGCTTATGGTTTCAGTTAATTATTCTTGGCAGTTTCTTAATCTTAGATACTTTACTGAACTATTCGTTCCTAACAACTTCAAACTGATTATCCCAACTAACTATCTGACTCCACCTAACAATTCCTCTCACTCTCTCATAACTCGACCAACCCACAGACTATTCCTCGCTCTTCCTTCTCCAACTCCCAACTCTCAACTGACTTCCACACAACACCCACTCTCACTCTAACTCATCCTATCAGTTTCCATTGGCCAATCACATCACACTCATTTTAACCCTTTCCTTATGCCCCACCTAGGAGGCAAACGCTACACTGCACTTCTCTGAATTTTGCAATGCAATTCTCCAGTTAAATAATGTGTAAGAAAAATGCACATACAAGGGTTACAGCATGCATACAAATACATATTGTCATGGGATAGTGGGGGAACAGGAATCCTCCAGATCCCTGGGTGTCAGATTTCCCCCTCTAGATTCTGATGGATCTTCCCATGCATGGCAGAGATTCGAGCGGGAGTGCTCAGTGAGTTCTGGTCTCCATAGATTGTTCTCCTGAGACAAAGGTGGGGCCTAGCCAGTTCCTGGAAGTGAGTTTACAACCACCCCCAGAGCCATCTGCAATGAGATGGCTCTCCTATGGCAGGCAAGCCCATGAGGAAAGGCTCCGCCAACTTCAGCGGTCCTTAGTCAACAGCGAGACTCTTTCCTTTTGAGCATCTAGGGAAAGGAGAAAGCAAATTCAGGCCCTCTGTTATTTCATCTCAGCCTCTCCCTGGACTTCAGGGGAAATTCCTTCTCCAGACCCAATGCCTGTGCCATGTCTCATCGGTTTGGGGCTATTTACCTTTATTTAGTTTCATTTATCCATCAACAAGGCCCCTGAGAGCCCTGAGTGACTGTCCCAAAGATGGCTTGGATCTAAATCACTTTGATCTAAATTACAGAGGTCAGGAGAGTAACTGAGGGTGAGGGGAGCTGGAGGATAATCAGAATGTCAAGCAGCCTTAGTTCTGTCTCTTTGAAACCAAAGAGAGAGAGTGTGTGTGTTCTCTGACATAATTATCTTTTCTTCTTTCCCCTCTTGTTTCAAGCAAAGCAGGCCTTTCTTCTAGGACTGGGATGGGGAACCTTTGGCGCTTTAGATGTTGGTGGACTCCATCTCCCATCAGCCCCAGCCACCATAGCTCTTGGTCAGTGCTGATGGAAGTTGTGGTACAACTATATCAGGAGGGCCTTAGGTTCCTCATCTCGGTTCTATCATACCCTCCAACATTTATTTGATGAAAATAGGGATGTCCTATTTAACAACAACAACAACTTTATTATTTATACACCACTGTAAGGCTCTGGGGAATTGGCTTCCTCCCCCATGACCATAAATGAGTAGATCAAATGAAAGGGAATTCTTACCAGTTTATTTCCTTGATAAACACAGCGAAGGACAAAAGAAAGCATCTAACCAGAATGGCGGTGCTCCTAATTAAGGTCACTCCCCCCTCCGTCCCTATTAGTCTACGTCACTTCTACGTCTTGTAATCTGAGCTTGTACCCTCTGTGCTTCCTGTTCCTACACTTTCTGAATTCTCCGTGACTTTGGGGAAAGGGGGGTGGATACTATCCAGAGACTGTGAATCTGTTAACTCTCTCTCTTCCGGTGTTTCTTCTGCTAGCTGTTCCCCATCCAGTATTTCCCAGCTTCTGCCTTCTAGGCCCCTCTGTAAACCGCTGTGCAAATCTATACTGTCCTCCTGCTCCTGGGAAGATTCAGGATCAAGATCAGGAGGAGGGGGTGGCTCCCACTGTTCTTCCTCAGTGCAGCCCTCCTCAGCACGATCCCTCACATCCACCCATGAAACATTTTTTAAAATCCCTATACAGGGCTGCCTTCAGAGGTCTTCTCAAGGTTCGATAGTTACTTATCTCCTTGGCTCAGGGCTGGCATAACTCCATGCCCTCCAGCATTTCTCCAGTGAAAATAGGGGCATCCTAAGAAAAAGCAGGACATTCTGGGATCAAATGAGAAACCAGGACAGCTTCTGTAAATCCAGGAGTGTCCGTGGAAAATAGGAGCACTTGGAGGGTCTGTTCTATACATAGCTGTCAACGTTTTCCTTTTTTTAAGGGAAATTCCCTTATTCCAAATAGGATTCCCCGCAAGAAAAGGGAAAAGTTGACAGCTATGGTTCTGTCAGCTTTTGCTGTGGCCCAAGGGGGTTAAACAAAACCATGATCCCACTAGGGCCCCAATTGTGCTATACATTTCAAGTGGTGTCATACCATTTTAAACATTCATGGTTTCCTCCAATGAATCCTGAGAACTGTTTTTAAATGTACCGGGAGTTGTTAAAAAAGGTAAAGGGACCCCTGACCATTAGGTCCAGTCGTGACCGACTCTGGGGTTGCAGCGCCCATCTCGCTTTATTGGCCGAGGGAGCCGGCATACAGCTTCCGTGTCATGTGGCCAGCATGACTAAGCCGCCTCTGGCGAACCAGAGCAGCACACGGAAACACTGTTTACCTTCCCACTGGAGCGGTACCTATTTATCTACTGGCACTTTGACATGCTTTCGAACTGCTAGGTTGGCAGGAGCAGGGACCGAGCAACAGGAGCTCACCTCGCCGCAGGGATTCGAACCGCCAACCTTCTGATTGGCAAGTCCTAGGCTCTGTGGTTTAACCCACAGCGCCACCCGCGTCCCTCCGGGAGTTGTTAGGAGGCCCCTATTCCTCCACGGAGCCACCATTTCCAGAGTGGTTTTACAGTTAAATGCTGTTACCAAGGAACCTTTCTACCTTGGTAAAGGGGAAATGGATCCACGTCACCCTAAGATATCACAGTGGGAAGGAGTGAAATAAGACCTACAGTGCTATCAGAACAGAACTTTGGGGCAGACATCCAGGACCCCACTCAGCAGAATGAACAGAAAGACCCACAAATGCAGCAGCAGGGCTGGCTTGCCACATTTTGAGGTAAGTGCAATAATACACACTACCATTTAAAAAGCAGCCCAACTCCCTGGTAAGTCTATCAAGTCCGGAGTCTAAAATTGTCTAATGTGTACTGCTTGGTGTCAGGTCAGTTTGGGGGGAAGCAATGAGGTCTTCATTTCCTGTTAAGCCATTAGCTCAATGGATGGCCTTCAGCAAGGAACCCTCAACATCAAGCCACCACCATCTGTGTTCAAGGATAATAATAACAGTTTACAGTACAGGGTGGTTGTAGAGCTTATTGTTCTAAATATTAAGCAGTACTCTGTTATGTGGTGTTTTGCAAGAAGTGCTTAACGGTTCTGGCAAAATCCAGAAAACCTCTCTCTCTCTCTCTCTCTCTCTCTCTCTCTCTCTCTCTGTGTGTGTGTGTGTGTGTGTGTGTGTTTGGGGGGCATGGAAAAGGACTTGGATCTCTGGCTAGCACCCCAATGCTATGCTCATTTTGTCAGAACAAACCATACCTGTCAACCATCCCACTTTGAGCGACACATTTGGGGGGGCCCTGTTGTTGCACGAGTTGCATGACTAACACGGGACCACGAACATGAAATACGCATGTCCTTATTTTCCTCTGCAGCATGTTGGACAGTATGACCTACTCCTTTTGTTGATCTCAACACACTATGCATCTAAGTGAAGGGTCTCAGGATCACTCACGGGCTCATGCTTCCCTTCTGTTGTCGATCAGTTCTGGCTTTAGGCATCAAGGGATCCTTTATCATATAAAATTTATACAAAGTGAGTGTCGTGCATTCTTTCTGGAGTTAATAGAATAATAGGAGAAGGGGCATGGGGAAGGAAATTGGGGGCTATAATGAGAGGACAGTGCTTTGTGATGAATTCTGAAAAAAGAACCTTGAGGGATCAGTGCCAGAAAATATGATTCATAGCCTGGAGAACAGACTTGTTTGACAGGAGAAAAATTAGGTATTGCTGCATATAACTCGTTCCAAATTGGAACAGGGTGGAATCAAAACCACATTTCATCAGAGTTCAGACACAGACCGGTACAAAAGAATGCTCACGTAGCCAAACCATTAAAGCCCCTTCAGAAAGGCTGGAACCAACCAAGATATTACATACCGTATTTTTCGCTCTATAAGACGCACCAGACCACAAGACGCACCTAGTTTTTGGAGGAGGAAAACAAGGAAAAAAATATTCTGAATCCCAGAAGCCAGAACAGCAAGAGGGATCGCTGTGCAGTGAAAGCAGCATTCCCTCTTGCTGTTCTGGCTTCTGGGATAGCTGCGCAGCCTGCATTCGCTCCATAAGACGCACACACATTTCCCCTTACTTTTTAGGAGGGAAAAAGTGAGTCTTATAGAGCAAAAAATACGGTATATATATATATATATATATATATATATATATATATATATATATCCGAAAGGTTCATCCCTTTCACCCAAAAGGGGGTGCAACCTGACATTAATAGGATCACTGAGCTGTGGTGTACTGGTAAATTTTGAAGTGTAGGATTCCCAATAGCCATGCAAAGTATACACCCTTGTGCAAATTAATTGAAACAAACAATGTAGTTTATTGTACAAAACTCACATATACATGTACAAAACTCACATATACATACATTAATCAACATCATGACAATCCTATGCATAGTTTCTCAGGAGAAAGTGTGACTGAACCTGTGGTGTATGCTTCTTATATATATATATATAAATATAAATATTTTTATTTGTTTTCAATAACAATAATCCAATGTACACATCATTGTCTCAATAACGAATTATAATATCAATTCCAATATCAATCAATCAAATATCCAATTCTGACTGCATAGATTCAATACACACTGAAGTTTAACAAAAGACCTTCAGCCAGCTGAAATTCAACCTTTAGCTTCAAATTGGAAATGCAAACGATCTTGCAAACAAATCTAAGCTGCGAGCATGAAGTAGGAATGCCATCAAAGAAAATGAAAAAAAGTATCCTGTCTCTGTTTGATTCCATTCCCCCTTCTCTGACTTTCTGTATGCTTATCTGCCGCAAACAAACTTGAAAGCCTCATTCTCACCTCACCCGATTACCAGAGCAAACAAGGCCTTTCAATTGCCCTGAGGTTCTAGCAGATTAAGTCATTGCTTCTGCTCTGAAAGGTCCTGGAGCTGCTCTGCCCTGCGTTCTCACTCTCTCCAGCACACCACAGTCTCTGAGAGAAGCAAACACTCTTAAAAGCAACCGAACAAAGGATGTAGGAGTTAAACTGGAGGATTCCATGCTATGTCACCAGGAAAAGACTCCAGACTCCTGCAATGAGGAGAGAAAGAACAACACAGCCTGTATCCATTTGGGTGGATTTCAAGCATAGGCTGTTAACCTCATTGTTGTGGGCTATTCCTCATCTCCGATTGATTTGGAAAGTATTTAATTTGGAAAGCATTTGAGACCTGGCTGTTGTTGCCTTTCTTCTTTCTCTTTTTTTCACTGATAGCAGGAACCATTGAGAGCAGTAAATGGAAAACATCGTTTTGTGTCTCTAAAGGGAAGCACAATAGGTTCTCGGAAATACAAGCTGACTCCCAAATAGGGAAATTGATTCACACACTCATTTAAAACAACCTTTTAAAAAATTAAATCATTTGTTCTCTGCTTGCCAAGGCCCAGATGTGGGATGACGAGGCCTTCAACGAAGTTGCGAAGCGAGACCGAGGAGGTGGGTTCAGTTTTTCTCACGTTTGTTCGAAGGCTTCCATAACTGCATCCTCACCACACACCTCAGCTGTATAATTCATTCTCAGACCAACATTGTTGTCAAAGGGCTAAATTCACTTTGGGGATAAAAGTGGGTTGCTCAAGTGATTTCATTAAGGTTACACTTCTGAAATATACTCAGAGTCGAGTGTGGATTTCATGCTCTTTATTCAGCTCATAGCCATGAGGAATGAATGTTCCCCCAAAATATCTGCTTTATATACATTATTTACACAATTGGCCGCACGTGATTGGCTAATTCCTGGATTCTTCTGTAGGCCAATCAGGTTGCGGATTCACTTCCACCTGGAGCTGGATTGGGTGGCTCCTGCGGACCAAACATACTGCTGCATTGTTCTAGGACCAATCAGACTGCTGCATTTGGATTCTATTCAACTCAGTACATAACAACTTCTGTGTCCATTTTCCTTGCCAAAATAAAAATAGAAATAGAAAAGTGGAACAAAAGCCCCCAAGGGGAGAAGAAGCAATCAGACCAGAGGAACTCCCATCAACCAAAGCAGAGAGGTTTTTTTTTTTTTTAAAAAAAAACAAAAACCTGAGAGCAAAACTAGGTGTGATGTAGAGAAATGTGAAAGCACGTTGTTTCCCCCAAAGAATTCTGGGAGCTGTAGTTTCTATTCCCTTTACAGAGCTGCAATTCCAACCAGCTGTTAGCAGGCTGAGCCTAGGCTCATTGTAGTAGAATGGCGAGGGAGAGATGGACTGAGGGGCAATGATTCTCCTCTGATGGAGAGGGCAGGGAAAAAGGAAGTGGTGTGCACACAAACATGCTTGTATGAGGTAGAGATAGAAGTCAAAAGATCTTCATCCATCTAACTGCTTTTCATCCAATTGCTGTTTGTGTGCCCTTCGCAGTATGTCTGCATAGGGCACTTCTGGATACACGGTGTGTGGAATTTCACATAATTAAATTATGTAATTAATTGCATTATTCTATGCTGTTAATTTATGGGACGCAGGTGGCACTGTGGTCTAAACCACTGAGCCTCTTGGGCTTGCCGATCAGAAGGCCGGCGGTTCAAATCCCAGCGACAGGGTGAGCTCCCATTGCTCAGTCTCTGCTCCTGCCAACCTAGCAGTTCAAAAGCATGCTAAAAGTGCAAGTAGATAAATAGGTAGTGCTCTGGTGGGAAGGTAAACAGTGTTTCCCGGTGCTGCACTGATTTTGCTGCTCCGTTGCGCCAGAAGTGGCTTAGTCATGCTGGCCACATGACCTGGAAAAACTGTTTGCAGAAAAACGCTGGCTCACTTGGCCTGTAAAGCGAGATGAGAGCCGCAACCCCAGAGTCGTTTGCAACTGGACTTAACTGTCAGGGATCCTTTACCTTACCTTTTTATGCTGTTCACTGGTAAACAAAGGAAACATAGCACATAAGCAGGAACAGACATCAAATAAGTATCATTTGCAGACTGAGAACAACAACTGCAGCAAACCCCAGTTGTACCCACTGGACTGATTCCATTGCAGACATGGGATGAATAAGAGAACACCAGCAATTTCTGCTCTCAGGTCTGTTTCTGTCAGGATTCTCACATCTACGTGTGCATCTTGCCTGTGCATTTTGTTCATGCTGGGTGGAAAAAACAACATGTACTGTAGATCCCTCTCTGTGTCATCACTGATTCTGTATCCTGACTCATCATTCCATAAAGCTCTTGGGTCCACCATTAGCTTAAGTTCAACAACCTATTACATTCACAATGGGGGCATGAACTGGTTCTGTGCAAGTGTAGATAACCCCCCTGGTTTCACATTCTGATGCCATTAGCCACACCTGGCCCCGGCTGTTTAAAGTTATGCTTGGCCTGCTAATTATGAGTTAAAAGCTTTGGCTCCCTCTAGCATTGAGGCATCGAGGGAATGCACACCTGCCAGGGTCTGAAAAAGTCTAGGTTTTTGCTCCCTTCCTTGACCTCGTAGTTCCTGCCTCCTGGAAGCAAGGCAAAGAAAGCCAGATCAGGTATTCTAATATTTGGATTCATAACATTCCTAAAGTTATGCTAAAAGTGAAAACCATAAAAATACTTTGTGTTGCCATGTTTTACGGTTAAGAAAATAGACTGAAGCTGTTTTATTCTGCTCTGCCTACAAGTTCTGAGTTACATGATCATTTATTCCATCCTCATCAAATGGATCACATTTTCATTAGTCTACCATGCAGTGCAGGGACGCAGGTGGCGCTGTGGGTTAAACCACAGAGCCTAGGGCTTGCCGATCAGATGGTCGGCAGTTCGAATACCCGTGATGGGGTGAGCTCCCATTGCTCGGTCCCTGCTCCTGCCAACCTAGCAGTTCTAAAGCACATCAAAGTGCAAGTAGATAAATAGGTACTGCTTTGGCGGGAAGGTAAACGGCGTTTCCTTGTGCTGCTCTGGTTCGCCAGAAGTGGCTTAGTCATGCTGGCCACATGACCTGATAGCTGTCTGTGGACAAACGCCGGCTCCCTCGGCCAGTTAAGCGAGATGAGCGCCGCAACCCCAGAGTCATCTGCAACTGAACCTAACAGTCAGGGGTCCTTTACCTTTACCATGCAGTGCAGCCAAATCCTTCTCCTACTGACAACCTGGTCACTTTTTGAGATGATTGAGACTGGAGACACAAACACTCCTAAGCACCGTCTCCCTCTAGAGAAAGCTTGTTCAAACTTATTTTTTTTTGGGGGGGGGGTCCTGCCAAGCTTCCAGGAAGCAATGGAATAGATGGGACAATGGCTAGGATGCAGGTGGAGGAAAACCTGAAGCAAATCCATCTAGTAAGGTCAGACAAAACTCACCTTAAAGCTGTGGTGGAAAACCTGTTGCCCCATCTGGAGGATTGCAGATTTCCTATCCCTGGTGAAGGTATTAAACAACATGAGTGGGTTCTGTGTCATATATTCCTGAGAGAACCTAGGACTACCATTGAATTTTTCCAAAAGAAAGATCTGGGGTTAACCTGGACTGACGTCTAAGGAATTCCGAGGGAAGAAGAAATAACTTCAGTAACCCCACCCCAAACCACTGAAAGCCTCCTCCCAAATTTTGAAGCCTGAAGAAGAAGCTGCAAAAGCTGGAAGTGTGGGCAGGCAGTGAAAGACAGGAATGTCGACCCAGCACCGTCTGCTTAGGAGAAACCTCTGGAAGAAACCTCAAGGAAAGCAAAAAGACTTCCAGTAGGGCCAGTGGCATTTCTCAAGGGGTGGCTGGGTCTGCACATCATGGGGCTCTGTACTTACCAACTGCACAGGAGGCAGGAATTCAACAGGGGCAGCTTTTCCCAAAGTTTCATCTTCATGATGAGGAAAATTGCATGAGCTGACTTTTGGACTTTCTGCGCACCAGTTAAAGGCACAGAACTTCTCTCCAGACCTCAAGATGTCAACATCCAGACTAATTTTTCTATTTTCCCCAGTTACCCCTCTGCCACCTGCATTCTGATGTTCTGAAGGATGCTAAAGCTTGTGCGCATTTTGTCCTAATGAAGATGTTGCCCGACTTCAGCTTTTGAAGGGGTTTCCTGTATGGACTAACATGGCTGCCTGTTTTTCCCCCTTCTACTGTCCAGATAAAAAGAAAGTGCCAATTCTGTATGTGCAGAACCTGGCGTGTCAGGCAGTGGGGGCTAAGGGGTCTTCAGCCCCCCAAAAAAATTCAAGGGGGGGTTGTGACCCTGCTCTGCCTCCTTCTCCTTACCCAATGCTCTTTGGAGAGAAGGAGGCCAAGCTCTGCACTTCCCATTCCCCACCAGCATAACACCAGCATTGCAGTGGCGGGACACATGTGTGTCCTGGCCAGGCACGTAAGAACTGATGTCCTAGGCAGGGGCGGGACATGTCACTTGATGTGTCACATGATGTGCCCCTCCATGTGGGTGGCAAGTTGGTGCCCCAGTGCAGATCTTGGATGCATCCTTCAGACACAATGTGGGGGTGGGAATGGAAAACACGCTGTGGTTTCTGGACCTGTTAAAACTGTTTAACACGTTTAGCCCAAAACAAGTTACTTGGTTCATGCACAGCCTACAGATTTTGCTTTTTTAATGTCTGTAACCCATAAATGTGGTTTCTGGAGGGAGGAAAAAGAAAGGAAACACCAGACATATATTCCCTCAAAGGTTGAAACAAGGAACTGTCCCTTCTGAGCAGCAGCTGAGTGCCCAAATCCACATATCTACACAGTTTTGTTTTTAAATGCAACCCTCTAGGTTAGCCAGAGAGAAAAGGCCCAGTCTGTCCCATGTTTCCTTTTGCAGAAAAGTCTGCTCCATCTGGCAATTATGTCATGTGCAAAACATACCCCATGACCAGGACTAATGAGGCAAAAGGTGGTTGGGTGGGGGGAGAAGAGACCCAAAACATAAGACTCGTGTATTTAAGAGGGGGGGAGTGAGGTAGCCTTCCCTCTGGCTAGAAATTGGCCTGGCTGAATTTCCTTATCCCAGTGTAAGCACCAGGGCCCCTGCTGAACAGACGCCAAGTCAGAACAGCTCTTGGAATCTGGTCTTTTTCTTGTCTACGGTTACGGAATTTTCCAGAAGGTTTTCTCCCAGTTCTGTTAAAAATGACTCTGTGGCTGTGTACACACTGTACATTCAAAGGGTGCCCCCCCTTCAAAAAGGGGGGGGGGACAGAATCCTGGGAACTGTAGTTTACCCCTCACAAAGGTACAGTTTTCAGGAAACTTGAGGTGGGGAAAACACAACTTAAATGGGCTTCAAATGTATGGTGTGTGCGCAGCACAGAGGTCAAATTATCTGAAAGGAAAACAACTACCATATTTTTCGCTCTATAAGACACACTTTTTCTCTCCTAAAAAGTAAGGGGAAATGTGTGTGTGTCTTATGGAGCAAATGCAGACTGCGCAGCTATCGCTGAAGCCAGAACAGCAAGAGGGATCGCTGCACAGTGATCCCTCTTGCTGTTCTGGCTTCAGGGATAGCCGTGCAAAACCTCTTCAGGGCAGTGGAAGCGTTCCTCCCGCTGCCCTGAATAGGTTTTGCATTGCTTTCACTGAAGCCAGAACAGCAAGAGGGATCACTGCGCAGCAATCCTTCTTGCTGTTCTGGCTTCTGGGATTCAGAATATTTTTTTTTCTTGTTTTCCTCCTCCAAAAACTAGGTGCGTATTATGGTCGGGTGCATCTTATACAGCGAAAAATACAGTATACTCATGCAAAGAAGACACTGCTCTTGAAAGGAAGGAGTATTTGGTCCATGTTACAATGAACAAGGTCCCTTGTGGGTAGAGTGGTTTGGTTTGTAAGAGCATGAGATACTTAATCTCAGGGTCGTGGGTTCGAGCCCCACATAATAATAATAATAATAATAATAATAATAATAATAATAATAATAATAATAATTTATTATTCATACCCCACTCATCTGGCCAGGCCTCCCCAGCCACTCTGGGTGGCTTCCAACAAAATATTAAAATACAGAATGGATCAAACATTAAAAGCTTCCCTAAACAGGGCTGCCTTCAGATGTCTTCTAAAAGTCTGGTAGTTGTTTTTCTCTTTGACATTTGGTGGGAGGGCGTCTGCAGGGCGGGTGCCACCACCGAGAAGGCCCTCTGCCTGGTTCCCTGTAACTTGGCTTCTCGCAGCGAGGGAACTGCCAGAAGGCCCTTGGCACTGGACCTCAGTGTCTGGGCTGAACAACAGGGGTGGAGATGCTCCTTCAGGTATACACTGAGCAAAGGAGTCCTGCGTTGCAGGGGGTTGGGCAATATGACTCAATATGACCCCATCCAACTCTACAATTCTATGATTCTATAATTCCCTCTCTACCTCTTGTAATTTAACTGGTTCTGGGAAGAAAAAATGTGCATGCCAATCAGGGCAGGCATTGGCACATGTTATACTGATGAAAATGCCAGGGTCCCACTACTGCTGACCCCTGCTTGTGCCATTGCCCGTTCCTCTATAAAAAAATTATTGGAACCTGGAACTTAGACAAGCACTAGGCAGCTGGATTCCCTGATTTCTTTTCTCATTTCATAACACTTCTCTAATATTCTAAGTCAGTGTTGTAAACTGCAAATCACCTTGCGGTAAATGCATATGCAAATTTGGTAGCATTAGTAGCTATAGAAATTGTTACTTCTGGTTGTTGTTCTTCTATGTTAGCCAGAGAAAGAAGGCCCAGTCCGTCCTACATTTCCTTTTGCAGGTGTGGGGGACTCCCTGGTCCTGAATGGGGTAACTGTGCCCTTGAAGGACCAGGTGCTCAGCCTGTGGGTCATTTTGGACTCACAGCTGCCCATGGAGGCACAATTCTCACAGGTGAATTCTGCATCTAGGGTGCAGCTCCCAGCTCCATCTGGTATGCAGGCTGAGACCCTACCTGCTTGCAAAGTGTCTAAACAGAGTGGTACATGCATTGGTTATCTCCCGCTTGGGCTACTGCAATGCGCTCTATGTGGGGCTACATTCGAAGGTGACTCAGAACCTACAATTAATCCAGAATGTGACAGCTAGACTGGTGGCCGGGTGTGGCTGCCTGGACCATATAACACCAGTTCTAAAAGAACTACACTTCCAAGTGCAATTCAAAGTGTTGGCACTGACCTTTAAAGCCTTAAACGGCTTTGGCCCTGTATCCCTGAAGGAGCCAGTTCACCCCAGGAGACACTGAGATCTAGCTCTGAGAGGCCTCTGGCGATTCCCTCAGTGTGATAATTGAGGTTACAGGGAACCAGTGATGTAGAAAATAGCTAAAGAAGCTGAAAACCAAGACCAAATAAACCAAATGAAGATGTCCTAAGAGAAATATGAACCTTTCCCTCAGTTTTGCCTGTTAGTCTGCTCTGCTCTGCTTTTAATTCGTTGCTCCCATTATTCTTTTCCTTCAAATCCTTTCTTTCCTTTCTGTCAAATAAAGCGTTTTTCTTTCTTCCCTGCACTGTCCATTACCCTATTTCCTGAATTTACCCTATCTCTATTTTTATAATTGTATCCAAGTATTTTCTTGTAATTGTCTCCAGGTAATTTTAAATTGTATCTAGCTATTTCTCTTGCAATTGTGTCTTTACTACATATAAATGTGAATCCCTAAGGTTATGCAATTGTTACATTTGGAGTCTTTGCAATGGAATCGACCCCTTTCTATCCTTGTGCCTTATCAATGTTTGTTCAAATTCTCAATGATTGTATCTGCTTTCAGGAAAATAAGAATTGGAACCCATATGTTCAAATTGCATCACTTTATTGTAACCACGAAAGCATAAATGTTATTTTTAGCCTCAACCCAATCACTTCCACTCAGCTCCCCTTCCTTCTTCTGTAAAGTGCCAGACGACCAGATCCATTTCCTTTGACCCTGCGGGGGAGAGGAATTCAGCTGTTAGATAAAACTCTCATCCTTATTGTTATTCTAGAAAAACCAGATTATCATATCATTTGCCATCTCACCCTAGATTTCTAGGTACATTGGTACCTTGGTTTAAGAACAGCTCAGTTTATGAACAACTTGGATTAAGAACGCTGCAAACCCGGAAGCAGGTGTTTTGGTTTGTGAACTTTGCCTTGGAATAATAACATATTTTGCTTCCTGTTGAGTGCGTTCCGTTTGTAAATTGAGTCCCCCCACTGCTATGGGAAAACACACCTTGGTTTAAGAACGCTTTTGTTTAAGAATGGACTTCCGGAATGGATTAAGTTCGTAAACCAAGGTACCACTGTATTACCTTACTCACGTAGATAGGAATTCGCACCCCCACTTTGTATCTTGCACCCAAACCTCCCTTTTGCACTCTGCACCCATGTACCTCCCCCTTACCTTGTAAACTGCTGAACCTGTGATGAATAAGAGCACCCACAGTTGTGACTGTATAAATTTCTGGGTTTAACTTTAGGCGGGGTTCCTCATACCTTTTGTCACCTTTGCGAAGGGAACCCGGTTGCACCCGAATAAAGGATCTTTGCTTTTAAAAAGTCGCTTGCTTCTTTCTCTCCTTGGTTGGAAGTCACCCATCTTCTTCGACCGTAGATGACCCCTTTGGGGCCCCAAACCAAATTCTCTGTGCTTTACATCACCAGGCAGAGGGCTTTTTTTAAATATAGTGGTGCCCTCCCTATGAAACGCATTTCCATCAGATGTCAAACAGATAAACAACCATTTAACTTTTAGAATACATCTGAAGGCAGCCCCTGTACAAGTAAGTTTTTTTAAAAAAATGTTAAATGCTTTATTATGTTTTAATATATTTTGGAAGCCACCCAGAGTGGCTGGGGCAACCCAGTCAGATGGGTGGAGTATAAGTAATTAAAGTATTAGTATTGACATCCCTATATTCATCAGAGAAATGTTGGAGGGGTATGACTTAATCATTGAAGGCTACAGTTCTGTACACACTGTTACCTTGGGGTAAGCCCTGCTGAAGGGACGCGGGTGGCACTGTAGGTTAAACCACAGAGCCTAGGACTTGCCGATCAGAAGGTCGGCGGTTCGAATCCCCGCAACGGGGTGAGCTCCCATTGCTCAGTCCCTGCTCCTGCCAACCTAGCAGTTCGAAAGCACGTCACAGTGCAAGTAGATAAACAGGTACCACTCCGGCGGGAAGGTAAACGGTGTTTCCGTGCGCTGCTCTGGTTTGCCAGAAGTGACTTAGTCATGCTGACCACATGACCCAGAAGCTGTACACCGGCTCCCTCGGCCAATAAAGCGAGATGAGTGCCGCAACCCCAGAGTCGGCCATGACTGGACCTAATGTTCCGGGGTCCCTTTACCTTTAAGCCCTGCTGAACGCAGTAAGACTTGCAACCTGCCGAAGAAACATATGTCGGCTTGTGCTGTATGAGTCCCGCAAGATAAAATAACCCAGAAGATCTTGCTGGGTCTGAGCCCCCTGTAATAATACTTTTTTTTTGAAAAACTCCATTTATACAGTGAAAAATACAGAGGATGTTTTGTTGGGCTTTGCAATGGGAGAGGCATTATTTGAAGGTATGAGGGGATGGACTGACCAGGTGTCTGTCCACAGCTGTTAATAGGCCTCATTCCTGGTGGGCTCACTCAGCTGCAGAGAAGAGGCTTCTTGCTTTCCTTGGTTTTAAATCAGTCTCCCTGCCACCCCTTTCACCTCTTAAGATTCCTGCCACGGGCTATACGGTGCGGAATGAAGCCTGATCCTTTACAAGAGGAAGGGAGAGGGCACAGGGGTTGCATTCCAAGGGCAATGCTGAAGCCTGCAGGTGGACTGCCATGTAACTGACAACTCTGAAATGCGATGGGGAAATTAGAGGCCCAGGCCACCCATTTGGGTTGCTATAGACAGTTACCTGAGCGATGGCGCATTGTAATTTGCCACTGATTGCCTTTCAAAGGACGGGTGCCTATCAAGCCTCAAAGTGAGAGCGGGGAAATCCTTTCTCAACTTATTGAACAGCTCCCATATGGACATTGCCAGGATTTCAAAGGCAGAATTGACGTGGGAGGGCATTTCTGAAAGGCACTGCTGCGTCCTGGATCTTAGGCAAGTCAATTGAAAAACCGTGGGGTTTTTCCAACAACTTTTGGGTTTGTCTAAAAAAAAGCTCAGGGTGTCCTGGTTTTTACTTTTTGAAATATGGCAACCCTACCATAAGTTTTGTGCTCTACTGCATTGCCATAAAGGGGTTTTGGGGTTTTTTTTTGCTTTTTTATTCATTTTTCATTTTTGTTCATTACATACATCTCAAATTCTTAACATTTACTATATATTCCTCCCTCCCTCCCTCCCCTCCAAGACTTCCCCCAACTTGCATTTCTGGTTTGTTTATATTTTCACCCACTTTGCTATCTCTCAGCAGAAAAAAGTTATTAATAACATCACATCATAGTTCTGCATAGTTCATCAACTTCTCTTGCCATTGTTCTTCAGTTAGTATTTCTCCAATCTTCCAAGACTGGAAAACTGGCCATTAAGGGGTTTTTGGACCAGACTCAGTCAAAGGCATCGGAGTCACATGGCAATGCAACTTCTAGCTACCGTATTTTTCGCTCTATAACACGCAGATTTTTTCTCCTAAAAAGGAAGGGGAAATGTCTGTGCGTGTTATGGAGCGAATGTGTGGTCCCTGGAGCCGAAAAATAAGGCAAAAATCAAACCGCGCTTCAGGGAGAAGGGAGCTCCGTGATACAGGAAGTGGCTGCTTTCCTGCATTCTGCCTCAGGGTCTTACTGCCCGCCCACTCTGTTTCCTTGCTGTGTTTGCTCAAACGGAACAAAGAGCAGGGGAAGCCCCTCCCCTCCAGGCAAGTAGAGAGGGAAAGCAGAGCGTCCGAACAAAGATCAGGGAAAGCCCCTCCCCTCCAGGCAAGTAGAGAGGGAAAGCAGAGCGTCCGAACAAAGAGCAGGGAAAGCCCCTCCCCTCCAGGCAAGTAGAGAGGGAAAGCAGAGCGTCCGAACAAAGAGCAGGGGAAGCCCCTCCCCTCCAGGCAAGTAGAGAGGGAAAGCAGAGCGTCCGTCCTTCTATCCTCTCCCTGCTCCGGAGGAACAATGTTTGTGAAGGGAAGAGAGACTACAGGTTCGGCTAAAAATTCTGATTTGACTTCCTGCTTTTTGTTTTTGGAGACACACAGCATTCAAATATGCTTTCTTCCATTTAAAGAGGGAGAGAGAGAGAGAGAGCACACGCTGGCTGGCTTGTGTGGGTGGGTGGGGGGAAACTTTTGCCTTCCTTTCCTCACGTTATAGCCCTCTCCTGCATTCTTAGCCTTCTGTGTTTTTCCTTCCCTCCCCACTTAAAATGTGGTTACAAAGCATGGATCCACATGGATCCTCAGGATCTTTGCATTGGGTCACCCCAAATTCACCATCAGAGCACACAGCATGTCCATGGCTACAGCCTGCCCCCCCAAAATCACACACCCATTGTTGCCTGGGGCTGCAATGGTGCAAAAACGTGGTTACAAAGCATGGATCCACATGGATCCTCAGGATCTTTGCATTGGGTCAGCCAAAATTCACCACCAGAGCACATAGCATGTCCATGGCTACAGCCTGTCCCCCCCCAAAAAAAAATCACGCACCCACTGTTGCCTGGGGCTGCAATGGTGCAAAAACGTGGTTACAGAGCATGGATCCACATGGATCGTCAGGATCTTTGCATTGGGTCAGCCAAAATTCACCATCAGAGCACATAGCATGTCCATGGCTACAGCCTGTCCCCCCCCCAAAAAAAATCACGCACCCACTGTTGCCTGGGGCTGCAATGGTGCAAAAACGTGGTTACAAAGCATGGATCCACATGGATCCTCAGGATCTTTGCATTGGGTCAGCCAAAATTCCCCATCAGAGCACATAGCATGTCCATGACTACAGCCTGTCCCCCCCAAAAAAAATCACGCACCCACTGTTGCCTGGGGCTGCAATGGTGCAAAAACGTGGTTAAAAAGTATGGGTCCACATGGATCCTCAGGATCTTTGCATTGGGTCAGCCAAAATTCACCATCAGAGCACATAGCATGTCCATGACTACAGCCTGTCCCCCCCCCAAAAAATCACGCACCCACTGTTGCCTGGGGCTGCAATGGTGCAAAAACGTGGTTACAAAGCATGGATCCACAGGGATTCTCAGGATTTTTGCATTGGGTCACCCCAAATTCACCATCAGATCACATGTCTGTGGCCACAGCATGAAGCACAAAAATGATACGTCCACTGTTTCATTCAGAATATTTTTTCCCTTGTTTTCCTCCTCTAAAAACGATGTGCGTGTTATGGTCAGGTGCGTGTTATAGAGCGAAAAATACGGTACATATCTGTGATCCGGGATGACTGGAAGTGGTCGCGTAGGCTTTGCTATTATTGTGCATAATTTCATGAGGTAACTAAGACCGCAAGGGGTCTCTTTCTGCCTGACCCGTAATGTTTGAAAGACCTCACCATATGGCTTTCTCTTATTAGGATTATTATATTTATTGCCTGCTATTCCCCAGCAAGTCCCAGGGTGGCTTGCACCAATTTCAAATTCAGAATTCAAAGCAGTTTAATTCCCACCACAGGAATAGGGTGAGCCTTGAAAACACACGTCTCTGGCATCAAAAAGCTGGGGTAAAGAGACACATCTTCAGCATTCACCCAAAGCTGATAGTGTGCCTCAACTCCTGTTCCTGATTCCCAGGGTCCACCAGCGAGTGCATGGAAATTTAAATGATGATGGCTCATTGCATGGTTATTGCTTCCCATTTAAGGGATAAGAAGTAATTGCTTGCCATGCAGAAACCACATTTAGTGACTTCCCGTCTGGTAAGTGCAATATATGCTTTATGCTCCTTACACTATCTTCAGATGGTGAACAATATCAGGGAAGGGCCTTGGCCTTTCAAATTTCAGTGGTACCCTGTGTGAAGCCAACATCTTCTGTTCTGCATGTGCACTACATTGTAGTTTTTGCACCCCCCTTGCCTCAACACCCAGTGCAGGGGGACCGGTTGCACAACGCTTAATCCTCCTCTGACAATATTAGGTACCTCCACAGGAGTTATTTGGGAGAAACGTTCCCTATTCTCTTTATGTGAAGGTGGTTTGGCCCTCTCTGTCTCCAAATTAGGTGGATCTACAGCTTCTCTTTTGGGATGCGGGTGGCGCTGTGGGTTAAACCACAGAGCCTAGGACTTGCGAATCAGAAGGTCAGCGGTTTGAATCCCCGCGACGGGGTGAGCTCCCGTTGCTCGGTCCCTGCTCCTGCCCACCCAGCAGTTCGAAAGCATGTCAAAGTGCAAATAGATAAATAGGGACTGCTCCAGTGGGAAGGTAAACGGTGTTTCCGTGTGCTGCTCTGGTTTGCCAGAAGTGGCTTAGTCATGCTGGCCACATGACCTGGAAGCTGTCTGCAGACAAACAGCAGCTCCCCCGGCCTATAGAGCGAGATGAGCGCGCAACCTCAGAGTCGGTCACAACTGGACCTAATGGTTAGGGGTCCCTTTATCTTTACCTTACAGCTTCTCTTGCTACTCCTGGGTGCATTGTGCTTTTCCACGAGCCCTTATTCAGATGTCATACTCACCAGTAAGTAGAACACGGAGCAGAGAGAGCGGCGATGAGTGCACTACCTCTGCTCTCTATCCATCAACTTGTGAAGGGTGATTGTCTGCAATGGGGAGTCTCCTTTATTTCCTGGTTTCTACAGCACACAGTTAGTTTACCCAAGTAGAGGAGACTCCCCATTACAGACAGCAGTCTTCTACTTCATAGAGGGCAGCAGGGATGGCATTGGGAGGTGCAACTAGTATGCTTCTCCCCATTAACTCCCCCCTTCCAATTTAGGAACATAGTGTCAGTTTGCATTTCTTGGTGCAGAAAGTATTGATCTGATGTGTAGAGATCTTTCCTGTTTTAATTAATTCAAGAGGGTTCTCAAAGCTTCTCTGTGTGAAAGAAACAAGCAGAAGGTTCATGATGTTTGGGTTATACCATCAGAGAAGCAAAGTACAGCTGGTCTAAGCTGGTTCTCTTATAGTCAGCATGACCTTGACAGAAAGAAATAAGGCCAGAAAAAGCCCAGGTTTCTCTCTTCCATCTGCAGTGGTGTTTTGTATGTAGTGTTAAGCTTTAGACTTATTATAAGTTATTGTAAGTTTACGTTAAGTCTGCTGCAAACTGGATTTCTTATGGACAGGGCCAATCCTGAATGTATTGGATTTGTGACCATTATGCTCATTTGCCTTCAATAGCAGTTCTGCTGGATAAAATACAATTGCCTCTGGTCTATTTTTTGGGAATCCTGCAACGTGTTTAAGTTTTTACACTGCTAACTATACAATGGAATCTACTCTGGATCAATAATGAGTAGAATTCAATGACACATCGAAGGCTACCTTACACTGAATAAGAAAACTGGTGCATCTAGCTTAGTGTTGTCTCCTCATTATCTGGCAGTGGCTCTCCAGGGTTTTAGACAGTGGACATTCCCAGCCCCACCTGGAGATGCTGGGGATTGAACCTTCTGCATGCAAGGCAGATGTTCTCCTACCAAGCTACCAGCCCTTCCCACTTACTCATAACATCTGAAAAGGGATATGGTGTGCACAGAAACAGGCTTTGGACTTCTAGCTCTTCATCTACCATCCAGGAAGACTAGAAATGGCCATTAGGTAACCAAGTCATTTTGCAATGTTCTGATGTTACACTGATTTCCATTTCATAAATGAGGTGCGAATGGGGATTAAGCATCAAATAAATACCGCCGGGTGGCCATGTTTAGCCCTGCCAGCTTTGTTTAATAGTAACTAAGGACAAAATGAGATACAGTAGCTGATGGATTTGGAAATCACTCTTGGCCTGGGCGGGGGTGGGGTGGGGAGTAGGAAGGACAAAGAACGAAGAACAGCAGATAATCCTAAAAGTGATGGCAGGAGTGGAAAGCGAAGTGGGCCTGGTATGAAATGAGCCATTGTTCCAGTCCCTGGTTAAGTCATGACAAGAGCCCCAATAAGTGGCTCAGTGGCTGCTCAAGGAGAGCACCCTACGGAGAGAGTAAGGGCTTCCCAGGGCTCTTTTTGCAGCAGCTTTGTTCTTTCATTCCAGGCCCCAAAGTGGTCACTTTGGAAACTACAGTGGTACCTCTGGTTACGTACTTAATTCGTTCTGGAGGTCCGTTCTTAACCTGAAACTGTTCTTAACCTGAAGCACCACTTTAGCTAAAGGGGCCTCCTGCTGCTGCCGTGCCACGGCGGCACGATTTCTGTTCTCATCCTGAAGCAAAGTTCTTAACCCGAGGTCCTATTTCTGGGTTAGCGGAGTCTGTAACCTGAAGCGTATGTAATCTGAGGTACCACTGTATATGCTTTGATTCTCACCTCACCTTCTTTCTGTTTTGTCACCTTTGTGGGAATGAGTTCCTCCCCAGAGTCCCTCGGATTTATAATGCAAACTGAGTTGCAGCGACACCTTCTAAAAAGGCAGAGTGAAAAGCCAGGTTGCCATGGAATTATTATTATTTCTTTGTAGTGAGGAGGGAGTGACCCACAACTAGACGTGGCTGAATGTCTACTTCTAGTCTGTGGCACGTTTGCATATTTTAATGCATAATTCTGTTTTGTGTTTCCATGAATTTGTGCCCTTTTTAAAGGATATAAATGTGCATTTTCTCTCCAAAGCATGTATTTAAAGGTGACTTTTACACTTAAACTGCCAAGGACTGTGTTGCAATGTCTGAGGAAGCATTAAATCTGGTGGGTAGCTAAATTCCAATCTGGACATTAGTCCAAGAAGTGCAGATCCAAGTCTGCATAGTGGAATTTGCAAATGTCAAAATTCTCCAGGACCTCTACCCACGCTTCATAAATATGATTGTCTCACTTGGCTCATAGTTCCTCTCTCTTATGTGACTTCCCCAGCAGGCCTCAGCTCCACACGAGTAGATATTCATGCAAGTATCATTAAATTTGGCCTTTTACGCCCAGATCCAACAGCTTTACTGTGTAAAAAATATTTCCTTTTAGGAACTCAGCATGTTGTGGGCTGGAAAAATATGGGACAGGAAGCACTGGATTGGCTCCACTGGTGTGCCCATACAGACCCAACTTTTCCACCATTTCCCCTCTCCACATCCCGGTTAAGCAGAAATGATACCGCTATCAGGAGCCTCTTGCTGCAGTTCTGTCCCACCGGGCCAGTCACTCCTGATTTCAAACCCAAGTCTCTCCTAATGCCTAGTCTGACTTTCTGTCTATTACACTACAGTAGCCTCATATTATCCCAGTTCAGAGCTTGCCACAATGCGATATCTCTCAGCCAGTGTTGGTTCCCCATGGCTTGGATGAACCATTCGAATCACCCAGGGGCAGTGAGTTCTGTATTGTGGGCCCAGAACTGTCTTCCAGTTGAGGTCAGACAGCCTACCTCCCTGTAGAACATAAAGTGCTTGCTGAATACTTTTTTAAAATCCCTGCAAGCATTTAAACTGCATCCTGATGTTACTGTTTTAACCAATTTTTATTTGCATTGAATTGTGTTCCTTGTATGGCGCTTAAGACATACCCAGCAACATTTCCCCAATGAAAATAGGGATGTTCTATTCATAATAATGTGGGATGCGGGTGGCACTGTGGTCTAAACCACTGAGCCTAGGGCTTGCCAGTTGGAAGGTCGGCAGTTCGAATCCCCGCAATGGGGTGAGCTCCCGTTGTTCAGTCCCAGCTCCTGCCCATCTAGCAATTTGAAAGCACATCAAAGTGCAAGTAGATAAATAGGTACCACTCCAGCGGGAAGGTAAACGGCGTTTCCATGCACTGCTCTGGTTCGCCAGAAGCAGCTTAGTCATGCTGGCCACATGACCCGGAAGCTGTACGTTGGCTCCCTCAGCCAATAAAGTGAGATGAGCGCCGCAACCCCAGAGTCGTCCACGACTGGACCTAAGGGTCAGGGGTACCTTTACCTTTTATTCACAACAACAACAACAACAACAACAACAATAAATGCCCCACCCATCTGACTGGATTGCCCCAGCTACTCTGGGCGCTTCCAACATATATAAAATCATAACCAAACATTAAACATTTAAAAAACTTCCCTATACAGGATTGTCTTCAGGTGTCTCCAAAAGTTTGTATAGCTAACTTATCTCCTTGGCTCAGGGGTCACATAACTCTGTACTATCCAACATTTATCCAATAAAAAGAGGGACATCCTAAGGGAAAGTGGGACATTGTGGGATCAAATCAGAAACCGGAATGGCTCCTATGACTTGAAGACTGTCCCTGGAAAACAGGGACCCTTGGAGGTTAAGAGACAATTGCAATTAAGTACTGTATAAATCTTCTAAATTAATTCATAATTAGCAGTCACAGTGGAGCCAAAAGCAAGATCCTTTAAATCTGCAGGAGTATCAGGAAGTTCGGAAATATGGAAGCTGGTCTTTCGTATGACCATCCCTGCCACTGGGGTCAGGACTGTACGGAAACAAGGCAGACTCCTCAGCTCCCTGAAGTCTGAAAAGGCTAAGAAATGGGTGGGGGATGACAGGCGGGGCCTGGCAGTTATATGTCAGCACTTGTGATAGGGAAGGCTTCTTCCTAGCTTTGTGTCACTCATCCCTGAGCAATTTAACTGCCATCATGTCCTGCGATTCTGTCAGAGCGGGAGGCACAGAGAAGAGATCAGTCTTTTAATAGGGAAGGGCAGGGGGTGTCACATGACCAAGATGATACACTAGAGGCTTTGTTTCTGCCTTCTTCTTGGGTCACAGTCGGGATCCAGCAGCCCAACTATGGGGGAAGAGCAAAAGAGAGATGCGGGGGAGAGAGAGGAGATACCAGATTTGACTAACTCTTCAGCAATCCTAGCAATTTGCTGCTTTGACTACCATGAGCAGCCCTTAAATGACGCCTGTGTGTTAACTCATTGATTATACAGCAGTCTTAACATTCCATAAGCTTTGCCTAGATTTGTTCTTCCAGCAGGGAAACTCAACTGGTGGCAAATTCCACTGCACTCTTCTCGGGCCTTGACCAAGGTGAAAGGCTAATGAGACCACGGTCTGTCTTCAGCCATGACAAGACTTGTCAGCATGGTACTATCTGCCTGCAAGGATAAGAGAAGCAGTGCCAAGAACGCTGCAACAGATAGGCCATTTTGGGAGATTCCTCCGACTTCAAACCCCTGGGAACAAAGATTGATAAAGAGATGAGATTAGGTATTGTGGTGCCAGAGAATTAGTAGGCTGTGGGCTTGAGGCATGCAGGTATTGCCCAACCGAGGCCTTGGTCTTCTTGTCTCAGAAAAATATAACCCTCTTTCACAAAGGAAGAAAACCGGAGAGCACATTTTGGCAAAGCACTGGTCAGCAGTTCTTAAGGGACATTTTAAGAGAATTCCTTTCAAAACTATGTATGTTTGTGTGCAGATGACCATCTCCAAATGCTGGCTCACATCTTCTGCTTTTGTTATTTTGGAAAGCTTTGTGTAAAGAGCTAATTACTCCATTATTATTACTTCACCTAAGGCTTTCATCTGTTTGGTTTTTTAAAGTGACTTTTAAGTGGTTTTCTTGCAGGCCAAGACAATCTGGTGACAGTGAGGCCTGCAAAATTTTGGGCAACTGCCATTGAAATGTATGGTGCTAGTATGGTGCTCTCTGCATCTTAATTCTTACAGTTGTTGGTTTGGCCATTTCATTGGTTCTGTTGCAATTTTTTATGCTTGATATATATCTATAAATTGCAATGGCTGGTGGCTGGTGCACAGTACATTGAGAGAGAGAGAGAGAGAGAGAGAGAGAGAGAGAGAGAGAGAGAGAGAGAGAGAGGGGATGTTCTGGTTGTGATCTGGCAACCCTACAACAGGGGAATAACAACACAATTGCACTTTTTAAATATTCTGCTGTTTGTAATCCCACCAGTGACAAAATGCCAAGATCAACTCCCTCAGAGCCAGTTTTAGTTTTCATCGTGGCCTCTCCTATCTCCTCCAAGTCCTTCTTGGCAGAAGCCTATGAAAAATCAGCCAGAACAATGTTTTGAAATGCTAAGGATGGGAAGGAAAATGCAGAAGTCCTTTTGGCCAAGAGATCTGAAGCCCTAGAGATGGATGTTTATGGTAACAAGAGCAATTGCTGGAAAACCTCTGAACTAAATCAAATTGTATGAGCCACTGAGACAAAACAATCAGCAGTTTGTGAGAGGACTGTTTTCCCCATATACAAATGTTTTCATTTAGATTAAGAGAAAATAACAAAGGCGGGGGGAACTTCTTGTAGCGAACCTCAGTCATCCATCTTTTAAACCAATTCTTCCAACATCGCACCAGGAGCTTCACTAGAACTATACCAGTGATAGAATGATGTGAAAACTTCAGTCTGTTTAGTTTTCTTTGCTTAACTATACACAGTATGGCTGCCTATCACAATCAGCAGGAGAAACCACAACTTCAAGGGCAGCCCTACTATTAGGCATGGGTGAGGTAGCCCACTTCAGCTGGCAGTTGCTGGAGTACCTATGAAGGGCAGCAAATCAATTATTTGTGGTGTTGTTTTTTTAGCACCAAGGTTTCACCATTAGAACTTCCCATCGCCAGCACCCAAATCTCCTGGACCATCCTTGAACACTTCTTTCAAATACACATCATGTGAAACAAAACGAAAAGCTTAATTGCTCAGAGCGAGCCCACCCATTGGGTAAGGGTTGGGAACTGACCTTCAAGTGGTGCCAAGCAGTTCTCTGCCAAGTATCAATTTCCAGAGCTTCTCTCACTTTGTGATGTGCTTTTCCTGTTTCAACCACATTTCCAGTCAACAGATTAGGCTCCAAATTGTCCTCGGTAATAGCAGCAGCTTTATGTTTGTACATAGAGTGGGGGAACGGCACAAGGGGGACGGGTTAAAAAGCCTGTCCTGTTCACTTTAGCAAAGCATGCCTGATGGTGAAGCACCACCACATAGCCCAGAAAGGTGACATTTGCAATTGATGTGACTCTTTATGCAACATGCTCCTCCCTCCCGAGAACCTGATATATTCATTTTTGTACGCATATTCTGTTTGGACAAGTGCACCACAAAATTCAGAGGAGTAACGAATTTTGAAGGATAGCTGTATATTTCAGTCCACATATTGCTTTGGAAAGTGAATTAGGTACCTTACACCAATCAGATAGAGCTTATAGCTCATAACTGCTGCCTCCCACATTGTTTTACTGTGTTTGCAACACTGAAGTGACCTGAGCAGCGTGTATGGAGGTCCTGAGCTGCCCAGACAATGAGACCTCCCTCTCGGCCTCACTGATGTGGTCCAAAGGAAAGCAGAGCAACATGTTTAGCACCATCTTTGCTGCAGGAGTTGCCAAGGTGCCATCCAACTGCCTTGGGGACTCCACTCTAGATTTGTATAGGTTTTTGTCCTTGGCCGTTTCTTCTCCCAAAGATGAACTGCAAGGCAGCAGGTGTGGGTTGTTCCTTGGGATTTACTCCCCAAGCCTTTCTCATGAATGAGAACAGCCACAAATCAGCAGAGATTTAGGAACAGAGTTTTCCTTCTCCTAGATCAGCCACCTTCCTAGGTCGACAAGTCCCACCTGCCCCTCATTTCCCTCAGCAGTACATGCAGAAACTGCTTTATTGACTGTTGGACCCAC
This sequence comes from Podarcis bocagei, assembly GCF_964188305.1. NCBI lineage: Eukaryota > Metazoa > Chordata > Lepidosauria > Squamata > Lacertidae > Podarcis > Podarcis bocagei. The sequence continues at coordinate 14,082,226 of NC_138141.1, read as the reverse complement.
TATTGGTCTCGTCCATCGGTGCTCATTAAAATGCAAAGCGAAGCCAATTCTCCCCCACCCCTATCACAGCTGTTGTTGGATTACAGTTCCCCTCACCCCTGATTATTGGCTGTCTTGGCTCAGGCTGGTGAGAATTGGAGCCCAACTCTGGTTTCATGTGGTTGGAACGTTGGTGAAAAACTGCAGGGTCACAGCTTAGCCATGCCTGCTATATTGCTTCCTTCTGGGAGCATTCAGGATGAAGTTTCTCCTGTGCAAGGCAATGCTGAGCAGCAGGAAGGCAGGAGCAGAAGGGTTGTAGCTTATCTGCCTTGCATACAGAAGGCCCCAGATTCAATTCCCAGCATCTCTAGGTAGCGCTGGGAGAGGATGATGCCTAAAACCCCAGGGACCCACTGCCAGTCAGTGTAGTCAATACTGAACTAGATGGACCAATGATCTGACTCAGTGTGAAGGAGCTGCTTGCATTCCTCTTTGCCAATTCTACCATGCCATGGCCTTTAGATTCCAAACACAAAAACAGTTTCCTGATTGTTCCATGTCCAAACCAGCAGCACAAGCTTGACTTCTGAGGTCAGGGTCAGGGCATTTCCAGGCTCCCATGAGCCTCCATTTTTTTCCTCCTTCAAAAACACTCCCTCTGCTGGTTCACGTCAGAACAGTTTGGGGCTGTTATCTTCCAGTGTTAAAAGCAAATCTTTAAAACAACAACCGGGAGTAACGGCAGAAGCTTGACACAGCCACGCTGAAAAACCCTCAACAGCTGCAGCAAACTGGCTTCCTGCTTTCCCACTGAAGTTCTTATTTATTAGAATTATATGGGCATTATCTCAGCAGTAAAATGGAACATCTGGAACAGTTTCTTGAGCTGCCTCTAATTGCCTCATTACTAGCCCACAGAAAGCGTAACCTGCACTTGAGTAGCAGCCTGGAGAAATTCAATTGCTCTTCACCATACTTGATGTTCTGCAGCAGAGCACATGGCCTATGTTGATGTCAGAGAAAGTGGAAATACAGCTAAACTGGGTGGACCTGAAAAAGCAGGACTGGTGAACCGTTCTTGTTCAAAGGCAGCATTCCCTTTGAGGCAGTGGTGTAGCATAGGGGGCCACAGGGGCAGTTGCCTCGGGTGCAAAAATTTTAGGGTGTGCAAAATTTCAAACCCCCCGGTGCTGCCTCAATACAGCTGTACACGTCCGTCACTGGGCTCCACTGAAAACGGCTTCTCCATGCAAACCTGGAAATGACCTCTCCAGACAATGGAATGCCTCTACTTTTTTGATATCTGCGGTTGTGATCTCCTGGGTGGCGCAGATGCCATTAGGCACTTGAATGTGCATGCATATTCCATCCGTTTCCCTCCCACCCACCCCTCCACGCAGCCCCGGGCACTGGCAGCCCACGCTACGCCACTGCTTGGAGGTAATCATTTGACGTCTGCATGCCAGAGCCAGTGGTGGTGAGACCAAAGCCAGCAGTGGGTGGGGGCAGAACTGATAATGGGGGGGGCAAAGCCAGTGAGGGGTGGAGCCAGAGACAAAAGGGGATGGGAATCCTTTTATCCTCTCTCTTTCTGCCACTACTTTTTTCTCTTTCTCCAGCTCACCTCTGCCCCCTCACTCCGTATTTTCACTGACTTTCCTACCACATGAAATCAGGCCGTGCATGGTACTGATGCCATTCAATTCAGTCATCATGTGTGTCAACTCCATTAACCAGCTCCATATTTCACTACCTGTCCAGTGCCACTTCTATTCCTGACACCTTGGAGTGATCTTCCTCTTCCCAAAAAATCACCTGTGGGAAATAAGTAAATCATCTGCTTTAAGAGTGTGAAGTCTGCCTCTAATGGTGATTCAGGAAAGGAAAAATAACCTCTTCAGGGCCAAATATTGAACCCTGGACACCTGCTTTAAAAGGTCAATAATGCTTGCCACTTCTCTTAAAGCAGCCACTGGAACGGAAGGGGAGAGAAGGGTACAGATTGGGACTCCAATGCAGAGGGAGAGAAGTTAAATGGTACCATTTCTCCTGGGCCATTCTCTCCCTGGAAGTTACCTCATCTCCCAAAATAATAATAATAATAATAAAATCTATTTATCCCTGAAGCTCTTTGCTGCTGATAGCATGTTTGGGGTTCAAAACACAGCTTCATGGGGGTACATTTGGCAGGGAAATGGTGTGAAAGTAAAGGTTAAATAAAGCCTGCCTCTTTATGGTTTTGATTTGAACTAGAATGTATCTCGCTTTGAAAGCAAATCCAGTAAAAAGAGGGGATGACCCTGATCTAGTTGCATTTATCTTGTTGCATCTCCTACCATCCCCCTTTTTTCCTCCACTGGCTTAAATCCTCATTAACAGACCAAGAGCTCTTAATTATCATGTGTGCTTTCCGACGATAGAGCAGCCTGGAGCCTCCTCAACAGAGAGAAACATGTTTCCCTGAGATCATCACAAGCCTTGCGGCTTTCCTTCATGAATAATCCCCTTGTTTTCTGTCTGGAGTGGTTTGGAGTGTGGGGGGCTGAGAATATATTGAGTGGAGGAGAGGGGGGTAGCCCGGGAGCGAAGGAGATTCACTTTCTCTTCAGCGCCGAGCTGGCAGGGGGTACAATCGGATACCGTCCCAGGCAGGGAAGGCGGCAGCGATCGGGCTAGGCATGCGTGTGTGAAAAGGGTGAGCGAACAAGCGAGCAGCACATCTGCATGAGAAAAGAAATTCTTGGCCACAACCTCGCCTTTTCACAGGGGCGACCCCTGAAGGTGGTTCCTTTTGTGGGCTCCTTATGGAGTTGGTATAGCACAGCCAGCCAATTTTACCAGCCATTGTATGGCCCACTTCATCCTTTAGGGATTAGACACAGCCCTGACAATCGCCCAGAGTGGACTTGAACGGTGCAAGTTCCTACCCCTTCTTCTCCCCTCTTGAACCATAATATATTCTGTTTGGCTGCCTAAGTGAGAACAATATAATCTCTTGCTCCCAAGAGAGGACAGGTTCCAAGAACACAGTCTCATTTGGGTTTTTCAAAAAAACACACAAACCCCTCCACGTTTTAGGGATGGGGGAGGGTGTTCAATGACATATTAAATGCCAAAGGCTAGGAGCACCTTCGCTGGGTTCACTAGCTACGACAAAAGTGACGAGGCCACTGTAACTTCCAGCTTGGAATACTGCAACGTGCTTTATGTGGGGCTGCCCTTGAAAATGATTTGGTCAAAAAGCTCAATAACTTTGCCAAAAAAAAGCTCAACAACTTTTCTTCCCAGAATTTCACTGTGTGAAGCATGGCAAACCCTACCTATAGCCCCATGTATTAGGTTGGAGGCCTAAATGTAGGTCGGTGTGTGGACCAAGTGAAGTTCTCCTTCTGCCCTTTGATAAGTTCACCTGGTGTGCTTCAAATGATTATGTTTTCATGCGCTGAGAAATACCCACAGCTGCCTGTTTTCCACAGCTGGTAGGTAGTTGCACCCACTGGGAGAGGAGCAAGAGGTGCTTGCTAAATTTCTCCATGATGAAGATAGTGTTGACCTATCCATCACACACCTCTTTCTTCAGATGGGAGCAAGAATGCACCCACCCACGGAGATTATCTGAATGAAATACAGTCCTAAGCACTATCGTTTGAATTAAAAATGGCTGTTCCTTGCAGCCCACTTCACATCTGCAATAGTCTTGTACACAAGTTCAAAAGCAGCTGGAAACCAATCCAGAAACAGAGCTACTGATAAAAAATAAACAGAGGGATATAACACAGCTTCCACAACAGCCCCTCGCCCTGGGTCTCTCTATTCTGGCTAGGGATGGACTATAGTTGAGACAGCTGTTCTGTTCTGACTCAGCACATCCTTTGTGAATAAATGGGAGACATCCTGAAGTTCTAACAGTCTCTTCCCTCCTCCCTCCTCTGCAACATCTTGACCTTGGTCACATGGGAGAGGTTGCGGATATAAAAGGTTAATACCCGGTCACATGTAGAGGTCAAGTAGCTGCTCACTCAAGGAGCTACTGTTGCATATTTTGCCCTCTGTGTATCCCAGATCACTGTCCCTCCCTGCTTGCCCACAAAGGGAATAAGCTGAGCAAGTCTGGCTAATGTAGTATAAGAATTTTGCTGTAGGAACAAGGTAGTTCATTGTGACAGTGGGTTATTTTTAACCCATGGTATTTATTAGAAGGTCATATGACCGGCAACGGGGTGAGCTCCCATTGCTCGGTCCCTGCTCCTGCCAACCTAGCAGTTCGAAAGCACACAGTGCAAGTAGATAAACAGGTACCACTCTGGCGGGAAGGTAAACGTCGTTTCCGTGTGCTGCACTGGTTCGCCAGAAGCGGCTTAGTCATGCTGGCCACATGACCCAGAAAAACAGGGGGACAGGGGGTGAGGGACTCCCTGGTCCTGAATGGGGTAACTGTGCCCCTGAAGGTGCAAAGCCTGGGAGTCATTTTGGACTCACAGCTGTCCATGGAGGCACAGGTTAATTCTGTGTCCAGGGCAGCTGTCTACCAGCTCCATCTGGTACTCAGCCTGAGACCCTACCTGCCTGAGGACTGTCCTGCCAGAGTAGTGCATGCTCTAGTTATCTCCTGCTTGGACTACTGCAACACACTCTATGTGGGGCTACCTTTGAAGGTGACCCGGAAACTACAACTAATCCAGAATGTGGCAGCTTGACTGGTGACTGGCAGCAGCTGCTGAGACCACATAACACCAGTCCTGAAAGACCTACACTGACTCCCAGTACATTTCCGAGCACAATTCAAAGTGTTGGTGCTGACCTTTAAAGCCCTAAACGGCCTCGGTCCAGTATATCTGAAGGAGCGTCTCCACCCCCATCAGTCAACCCGGCCACTGAGGTCCAGCTCCAAGGGCCTTCTGGAGGTTCCCTCACTGCGAGAAGTGATGTTACAGGGAACCAGGTGGAGGGCCTCTCGGTAGTGGTGCCCACCTTGCGGATCATCCTCCCATCAGATGTCAAAGAAATAAACAACTATCTGATGTTTAGAAGACATCTGAAGGCAGCCCTGTTTAGGGAAGTTTTAAATGACTGATGTTTTAATGTATTTTCAATCTTTTGTTGGAAGCCACCCAGAGTGGCTGGAGAAACCCAGCCAGATGGGCGGGGTATAAATAATATATCATCATCATCATCATCATCATCATTGGTGTCCCTGGCTACAGGAGCCAGTGCAATGAGTCCCACTAGTGCAACAGGGCTTTCTCCCCTCTCCTCCCTCAGTGCCCTGCCCAATTTTTTTCGGGAGGGTCAGGGGAATCCCCAGAACAACCTGCAGGAGGAGGAGAGCAGAGATTTTCCACCCGGCAGGCAAAAATACTTGTACTCATGGGATTGATGAGCTTTCTGTGATGCTGAATTCCACCCTAACCCTTTTTCTTTCTTGTAATCATGCATTAGTTCATTGGATGCTGTGTTGTATAGAAAAAGTCATATGAAATAAAATATTTATTTACAATAGTGAAAAACAATGAATCTGGCTTTTTAACAGGTGGCACATGTTTGATGTTCAGTGCAACATAGGAGACCTTCCTCAAGTAATGCCTTCTCTTACAATGCACCTCTCATGGATCAGTGATGCATCTGAATGCAAAATGTCCTTCCTTTGAGGAAACAATGAGGAAGGAAAGGAACTGAGGGCTGCTTCACACATGCTTGTTCCTGAAATAGAGAGAACATCCCTGAACAAGCCCAAATATGGACATTGTCCTGTGAGAAGACAGGTGTCTCCATCATGCTTCCCAGCCTTTGTACTCAGAGCAAAATAAATGTTCATATTCATATCCAAAACATTTTTCCCCCTTCACAGAGATGATCCAATGTGAAGTGGTCGATTGTGATATATGATTTCAGTTTCCAAAGCATGGGCAATGTGTGTCCATAGCTTGTTGTGCCCTGAAGGTGGCAGCACATGTCTCAGAAGAGCAACCATTGTTTCGTCATCTGAGTATCTCGTTACAGAACCACATTTTTGGCTGAAGTTTGCATCCTGAGTTTTGAACAGAAAATGCACCCAAACGGGCTGTATTGGGAAGACAGTAAGACAGTGGCTGATGGAGCCAATAAAAACAGGTGCAGGAAGGAAACAGGATTCCTATCAGTAAACCACAGGAGAGCGGTTCACCCTAAACACCAGATGATTCCATATGGGATCTTGCAACTTTAGCAGATATGTAGGGGACAATTGGATGACCTAGTTGTTAATTCATAGAAGTGAAGTTTCTTGATTTCAATTCCTTCTTCAATCTCTGTTGAACTCCAGTGGTATAGTAATGGAAGGTTTGTTCAGATGCTGTTTGTGGGATAGATGTTAAGGAGAATGTGAGTGGTTACTGTGCATAAAAACTGGCCGTTGTGCATATTCACCAGGCCTCCTGGAGAATGTGCACATAAACTATCCATGAAGAGGGAATGGCGCACATTTTTCATCCAGTATCCATAATATCCAACAGGCCCTGGGGAGTGTGTATATATTGATTGAAAGCCGTACATCCTCCAGTCATTATGTAAATCTCCAACAGATGCATTTTGTACTTTCTCTGGCCATGTACTTTCTGACTAAATTTATGTACTTATATACCACCTTTATTCCAATATGGAGCCAAATTTAGCATGCACAGCACTCCCTTAAAATCTCTTATCTAAACATTCACTGGACCCAGACAGAACACTGCTGCCTAGTTTCAGTTCACAACCTGAGACCACCTAAATATTTGAAATGAATTCTACTCATTGGGGCTCAAATAGAGACATTGCTTTTATTTTCCAGTACAGTTTAGGATTTATTTATTTTTTAAAGCAATGCAAATATATTTGTATATTCACCAATTGCTTCTCTTGTGAATTATTTTGCACATATTTAAACTTTAAATGAATAGTCACAGACTGTGCCTTTTGCATTTTCTGATCATTTTAACTTGATGCTTTACATATTTTCCTACTCTACAAACTTTGTATATCTACCTGCTTACTGAGGATAACACTTTGTGGATCTTGATTTGGGATGCTACAAAATTCTTGGACACAAATTCCCTCCTCTGCCCTACATTGTTGCAGTGCTCTTTTTCTAATGACCCCAAGCTTCTGTTCTGTGATGGTCGGAGCCAGATAGTTGCTTAAGCCCAAGTAATAGGTAAAGGTAAAGGGACCCCTGACTGTTAGGTCCAGTTGCAGACGACTCTGGGGTTGCAGCACTCATCTCGCTTTACTGGCCAAGGGAGCCGGCATACAGCTTCCGTGTCATGTGGCCAGCATGACTAAGCCACTTCTGGTGAACCAGAGCAGCACACAGAAATGCCGTTTACCTTCCCGCCGGAGTGGTACCTATTTATCTACTTGCACTTTGTGCTTTTGAACTGCTAGGTTGGCAGGAGCAGGGACCAAACAATGGGAACTTACCCCGTCATGGGGTTTCGAACTGCCGACCTTCTGATCAGCAAGCCCTAGGCTCTGTGGTTAAACCCACAGTGCCACCCGCGTCCCTAAGCCCCAGTAGTGAGTACCAAAATGAGTTCTAGTTCAAGGCAAGACTTCTAGTTCAAGATAAAACCTTGTACAGCTCCAAATGGAGCTCATTTTGAAGAATTTCCCCACATACAAGCAAGCCCTAGACCAGGGGTTGTCAGCCTGGTCCCTCCAGCCCACTAGTGGACGTTTCAGGATTCTAGGTGGGCGGTAGGGGGTTCTACGACACAAACTAAATCCTCCTTCCATTGAGCACTGGCAGGCGATAAGGAAATTTTAACATCAGGACAGATGCATTAGTAGGCGGTAGGTATAAAAAGGTTTATTACCCCTGCCCTAGACCAAGGGTGGGGCAACTGTGGCCCTCTAGGTGTTGATAGATTTCAGCTGCCATCAGCCACAGGGACAGTGGTCAACGATGATGGGGAGTTGTGGTCTAGAAACATTTGGAGGGGTACAGATTCCCTAGCTCTGTCCTTGGTCAAGACCTAAATAGGACTGTAGCTCCACCTCTGCTGGGAGACACCTCTTGTATTAAAATGGTTCCTGCCTATCCTAGCAACTTTTGGATCCAAGAATGCTGGATATAGTTCTATGCCAAAAATGACTTCTATATTTTAGATCATTCTTCATTAATTAGTTAACTGGAAAAGAAACTGCATTCAAAGATTATCAAATGAGAGTGAACATTTCAGTGAAATTGTCATGGGAATAGTGCAGGGGTTTTGGTGCATTTACTTTTCTTCTGAGGTAGCTGAGTGTTGGGGATGCGGGTGGCACTATGGTCTAAACCACTGAGCCTCTTGGGCTTGCCGATCAGAAGGTTAGCGGTTTGAATCCCCACGACGGGGTGAGCTCCCATTGTTCGGTCCCAGCTCCTGCCCACCTAGCAGTTTGAAAGCACGTCAAAGTGCAAGTAGATAAATAGGTACCGCTGCGGTGGGAAGGTAAATGGTGTTTCCATGCACTGCTCTGGTTTGCCAGGAGTGGCTTAGTCATGCTGGCCACATGACCTGGAAGCTGTCTGCGGACAAACGCCGGCTCCCTCGGCCTATAGAGCGAGATGAGCGCGCAACCCCAGAGTCATCCACAACTGGACCTAACCTTTACCTTTAGCTGAGCGTTCTTTTTTCATGCTGTAAACCATCTCTCCGGCAGAGAGCAATCTGCAGCCTCCCCAGGTGACAGCGCTTTCTAAAAACTCCATAAAGGCTGGGCTTTCTTGTAGATGTGGGAAGTTGCAGGATCTGGCTGCTATACTCTTGACAGCTGCGCTTCTGACAGCTGTTAATTGTTTTTTGTTTTTGTGTATAAAGAAGTGACATCTTTTAACTTTTGAATAAATCAGTGCAGAAATATTTTAAAAGTAAAGAGGATTTCCTTTAAAAACAAAATAAGCAAGTATACTGATCTGAGGCACATGGCAGACAATCTCCCCAGTTTCCCATGCTTAAATTCAAGCTTAGGGGAAGACCTCAAGAGGTAACGTCTCTGATGGAGCTTTTTCAGATCAGGAAGTTCAGGCATCTGGGGAGGCTGCAGAATGCTGGAGGGAAAAAAGAAAGAATATTGGTTGTGTCAAAACAATAAAGTAAACTTGGAGCACACTCACCAAAATTACAAAGAAATTCTAAAGTGCCGAGTGAATGAAGCAGAGTAGCTGAAGTCTCCTTCTAGTGGGTAGGAAACTTTTTGAGAAATTAGTCGACAGGTCTCATAGTAGCACAAATAGGAAGGACTGTGGTCTAACATGGTTTCCCTGGTTGAGCCATTGGAATCTAAGGACAAAGGCAGCATAACCTTGTCAGGCTGGGGAGGTGGTAACAAAATGGGCTTCTCAGTGCTGGGGCCTCTGGAAGATCTTATCTTACATCTGAACTGGCTCAAGGAGAAGGGCCGGGACTTGGAATCATTGAGACATTTAACGTTTGCAAATTTTGATACAGACTAATTTGAAATGCACCTTTTGGATTAACGTTTTTTAATGTCTGATGTTTTATCATATTATTATCATCATCATCATCATTAATTCTGTTGGGAGCCACCCAGAGTGGCTGGGGAATTATTATTATTATTAATGGGTGTTCAGAACTTAACTATCCATTGGATGTTGAACTTCTTTGAGTGTGGCCATCACAGTTCCATGCAGCACATTTCAATAAGAGAAAATAAGTTTTACAATGCATATAGGGAGGGAGGGAGATGGAGCAAGTGCTCAAAAACACATATTTGAATATGTTTTGATGCAAATTTTTGTGTGCACTTTTTTAAAAATAGAACAACAACCCAGTAACAATTTGAAAATTAACTTGGAAGTGGGATGGAACAGAATTCTACTGGAGTGTTGCCCTGACATTCTTAAATTATGACCAACATGTTGTGGGGGAGGGGAGTGATTGAGATTACACCCCTCCCTAGATTCCACCCAGACCTGCCGTCATTATGTTGATTGGACCTTGTGTACGAAACGAAACGTCTGTGTGTAGAGGTTCTGAATGCTAGATACGTAGGCTGCAGGCTCTGTAGCTGGAGTCATACCCTACACAGCTTTTGCAAGTTACAGATCCTGCACACCTGCTGCTTCTATGTGTGCCAAGTCTGATCAATGCACAGAGATTGGGATAGATCCAGTTGGTGTGATCCTGATTCCCCCTCCTACTTCCATGCATTGATGGAACCTGCTTTAGGAACATCTGCGGAAGACTTGAACCATAAGGGATCTCTGAAGCACACCCACAAAGGAAGACCCATTTGTTTCAAAAGTGGCAACAGCATAGGTCAAAATATCAGTGCTTTACAACTCTCTCTCTCTTTCTTGGACAGCGCTCTGTTGACCAGACTATGTGCCATATTATGTATGATTGTTTGGATGCTAGTGTGAAATGATGTTTATATGTACAGTGAGGGGGGAAAGTATTTGATCCCCTGAAAAATTTGCCTGTTTTCCCTCTGACGATGGACGGGACCATGTATAGTCAAATCTTGGGTGAGCACCTCCTTCCCTGATCCAGGGCATTGAAAATGGGTCGAGGATGGGTATTCCAGCATGACAATGACCCAAAACACACAGCCAAGGCAACAAAGGAGTGGCTCAAGAAGAAGCACATTAAGGTCCTGAATTGGCCTAGCCAGTCTCCAGACCATAATCCCATCGAAAATCTGTGGAGGGAGCCAGGGACGCGGACTTATAAAAAATATTGGGGGGGGCCCCCGGGAAAGCTCATGAATAATAAATAAGCTCATGAATATGCAAATAAAGTGGCTCCGGCCCTAAATAGGGCAAGCCACGCCCCCCAGCCAGCCGATTGGCTGGCTGGGAGGTGTGGCCAGTCGGGATTCCCCTGTTCTCGCGGGGGCTGAAACCGCCAGGAGGAAGGAAATTCCCCCCGGCAGTGCCTTGGCAGTGGCGGTGGTGCTGCGAAGCAGCGAGGCAGGAGCCCCCGCCCCCGGCGCCCGAGATTATTGGGGGGGCTGAGCCCCCCCAAAAAATTTTTTGAGGGGGCTCGAGCCCCCTCAAGCCCCATGGAGTCGGCGCCTATGGAGGGAGCTGAAGGTTCACATCAGCCTCAAAATCTTGCTGACTTGGAGAGGATCTGCAAAGAGGAGTGGAACAAAAGACCTTCTGAGATGTGTGCAAACCTGGTGGCCACCTACAAGAAACATCTGACCTCTGTAATTGCCAACAAGGGTTTTGCCACCAAGTATTAAGTCGTTTTTTGCAAATAATAATAATAATAATAATTTATTATTTATACCCCGCCCATCTGGCTGGGCCTCCCCAGCCACTCTGGGCGGCTTCCATAAAAACCAAAAATACAATAAAATATCACACGTTAAAAACTTCCCTGAACAGGGCTGCCTTAAGATGTCTCCTGAATGTCAGATAGTTGTTTATCACTTTGACATCTGCTGGAAGGGCGTTCCACAGGGCGGGCGCCACTACCGAGAAGGCCCTCTGCCTGGTTCCCTGTAGCTTTGCTTCTCGCAATGAGGGAACCGCCAGAAGGCCCTCGGCGCTGGACCTCAGCGTCCGGGCAGAATGATGGGGGTGGAGACGCTCCTTCAGGTATACTGGACCGAGGCCGTTTAGGGCTTTAAAGGTCAGCACCAACACTTTGAATTGTGCTCGGAAACGTACTGGGAGCCAATGCAGGTCTTTCAAGACCGGTGTTATATGGTCTCGGCGGCCGCTCCCAGTCACCAGTCTAGCTGCCGCATTCTGGATTAGTTGTAGTTTCCGAGTCACCTTCAAAGGTAGCCCCACGTAGAGTGCATTGCAGTAGTCCAAGCGGGAGATAACCAGAGCATGCACCACTCTGGCGAGACAGTCCGCAGGCAGATAGGGTCTCAGCCTACGTACCAGATGGAGCTGGTAAACAGCTGCCCTGGACACAGATTTGACCTGCGCCTCCATGGACAGCTGTGAGTCCAAAATGACTCCCAGGCTGCGCACCTGGTCCTTCAGGGGCACAGTTACCCCATTCAGGACCAGGGAATCCTCCACACCTGCCCGCCTCCTGTCCCCCAAAAACAGTACTTCTGTCTTGTCAGGATTCAAGGGATCAACTACTTATTTCACTCATTATAATGCACATCAATCTCTGACTTTTGTCTCCTGGGTTTCTGGGGTTTTTCCTGGTGTTATTCTGTCTCTCACAGCTACAATAAACCTGCCATTAAAATTATGGACTGGTAATTTCTTCATCAGAGGGCAAACGGGCAAATTTAGCAGGGGATTTTCAATTTCATTGATTTTCATTTTCATTGTTCTGTATGGGACAATGACAATAAAGATATCGTACATCGGATCAAATACCTTTTTCCCCTCACTGTCCCTGTACATGCATACTTGACTACATTGTCTACCTTGAGCTGGGTGCTGCTCTCTCAAGCATTTAAAGATAAGCACAACCCAGAGGCTATTATGTAAAGAAAATCACTGTAAATAAAATCACTTGGCTTCAGTGGCATCCTGGTTTCCTGAAACTCAGTGCCCCCCTCCTTGGCTATGACTACTAATCTGGGAACAAGGCAGGAAGAACCAAGGCAGAGGGGGGTGGGGGTGGGGAGAGCTAGCGTGTCCCTCACAGTGTTGTGTTTAATGAGGTGACTTCCAGTTGTAAATGAAACAGAGGGCGGGGTACATTGTATGAACTTTGACCACTGCTGTCCATCTCGGCTTTTATCCGGGAGTTTTATGAGCTGCATAAGCTTCTCTGAGAGACCCACCACAGCTTTGGAGCATTGCGGCCAGACTGGAAAAAAGGGAATTGGGAGGGGGGTGCGGACGGCAAGAGCCCTTGTGAGAAGGGAAGAGGGGGCAGAGGAAAGTGTTGCAGGCTCAGAGGAAAGAGGACAAGGGGGGGAGGAGGTGGCTGGGAGGAGCTGGAGGAGTGAAGAGCCCTCCTCCGACTTGACAATGAACTTGTGTTACGCTCCCAGTTAGAGATGGAGAAGAAATCTGTTCTGAATGGGTTTCAGCTAGGGATTGGGGAACAGAATGGATTCAATTCATGTTTAAAGGTGAACTTACATTTTTTTTTTAAAAAAACAAATTCTTTATAGTGTCAAATACAATTCTCAGCTTGTAGGTACAAAAGTGTATGTGGAACATAAAAATCATGAATTATTCCCCCCCACCCCCAAAGTGCTTATTATTCAGATGTAATTATGATAAGGGAAATGGGAAGCAAGCACGTTCACAAGTTAGCACAAAATGTAACAATCAATTCTGAAAAACCACAAATTTAAGGCACAAAGTTTTTCACTCTCCCCAAAAGGCAAGTCTCTTAGCTCCATTGGTTCTTAATTTTGCTTCCTACAGTAAACTGCAGGTTTTGAATTATAACCACCTCATTTTAAGTCACTTTGACTTGAATATTAGAGAGAACATGAAAATTTCACATAATTCACACTTTCCCACCCAAAGAACGGGCCAACCGAAACTCAGCCATCCTTCAAAATTTGCAGTTCTCTAGAGATTTGAATGCAGTTCTCCAGCCAAGCAATGTGTACAAAAATGCACATACTGGGGGTAAAGGGTGCATTAGCAGTCCTTAAATGGGTGAAGATAGCGTATAAAATTGTGTTATGTCCGGCAGGGATTGGTTTGGGTGGGTGCATGCAAAAATGTATTACGAGAAATTTGCAACAATGTGCTGATGAATTTTTGTGAGGAGTTAAAAAAAAAAATCCAACGCACTGATGTGGGAAAGTGGAGAACTGAATATAACATTGTAAAAATGAGAAGCAAATTGGCAAACTCCTGCACCCCTAGATACAGTTTTTGACAGTTTCAGCCCTCTCAAGCTTTGTTCGCATTGAGCTGCCTCTTGCATGGAAGCACCCTGCTTGTACATTATCATTTGGCTTTTTATTTTAATGCCTGGCTAACTATATGCAAAATTATAAACAGAAATTGCACATATTATAGGTATAATGAAGTATAATGAGGTATGTTTCTGCAGCATATTTTTTAAAAATAAATGTTAATATATAAGTATTTATGTTTCTGTTCATTGTTGCATTCATTCCTGCTGATGCGCTAATTACTGTAGGAAACCTGGACTGTGTATGCATATATTGTTTGTATAATATTTTGCATCCAGTGAATCTAGTAATGCAGTTAATAAGCAAGAATTGTTTGTATTTTTGATGGGGGGGGAGGAGGGAAATTAAGATCATCAGAAAATTCCATCCCACCTTTCCAAGTTGTGTATTTCTCCTCCTTAAATTCCCCATGTACAGGGAAATGCTTTGTCCTTGTCTCCTGATGCAGTTTTAGGCTACTAATTACATTTCATGCTGATTAGCATTCTGAGCACGTTGAGAAGCATATTTATTAATGTTCAACAAAAATTATAATGCTCCTCTAGCACAGAAGTGAGGAACCTTTTTCAGCCTGAAAAGGTCATGAACCAGAGGTGGGTGTGGCCAGAAGCAAAGGAGGTGGATCAATGGATGTGACTCTTTGCTGCATTCTGGCCAATCAAGCATCCGAGGGCAGATCTGTGCCCTTCATTTGAAGTGTTGTGCTAGATGCTGTGTGATTCTTAATAGTATGCAAACATGCCATGAATCCACCTGAATAAACTTGTGGGCAGTGCTGGATTTATGTATAAGCTAAACAAGCTATAGCTTAGGGCCCCACTCTCTTGGGCTCACCCCCCAAAAAAATTAAAGGAAAAAAACCTGGATGTACATTTACAAAATATAAGATAAAAAACAAATAATATGGCTTGGGATGCGGGTGGCGCTGTGGGTTAAACCACAGAGCCTAGGACTTGCTGATCAGAAGGTCGGCGGTTCGAATCCCTGCAACGGGGTGAGTTCCCGTTGCTTGGTCCCTGCTCCTGCCAACCTAGCAGTTCGAAAGCACGTCAAAGTGCAAGTAGATAAATAGGTACTGCTCCGGCGGGAAGGTAAACGGCGTTTCCGTGCGCTGCTCTGGTTCGCCAGTAGCGGCTTAGTCATGCTGGCCACATGACCCGGAAGCTGTATGCCGGCTCCCTCGGTCAATAAAGTGAGATGAGCACTGCAACCCCAGAGTTGGTCACAACTGGACCTATTGGTCAGGGGTCCCTTTACCTTTACCTAGATACCTATTAGGTCCAGAAATTACCATATAGCATATATTCAACACAAAAAACAGTGGCAATTTGTTGTTGACAAAGGACAGCTGGACATATAAAGGGCCCCATTACCTTCAATAGCTTAGGGCCTCATCAAACCTTTAATAGCTTAGGGTCATGAACCACAGTTTGGGAACCCCTGGTCTAGAGGGTGCCATGCTGACTCCCCCTGTTCTACTGTATGGTAATCAAAGCTTTTGATCCCCTTCCTCCCCCCACCTAAAAAGTCACAATTTAGTGATGAAATTGGGTGATATGCTTGTTTGTTTCTCCCAAACATCCCCAACGTTACCTTAGTACTCTAAGCTCGGTGATGAATGCATGGGAAAAATGTTCTGCTGGTACGCCAAACCTCCCCATTCCTACCCAATTTCACAGCTGCCTAAAGCAGAGGAGTGCAGGCGCACTCTCCCCACAGCTTTTGTCCCTCCGGTTTAAAAGCTCAGAGAGGGAAAGCTGGTGGCGATTCCCTACAAAGAGTCCTTGGGCACGCAAGGAGTTAACCGGCTTCACGCATTCATAGATGGACCTTAATAAAACCAACAGGCGTGATGTGTTCGTCCCCACAATGGGCCAATGCTCCCAATCACACTCGTCTGTCAGAATGAGGAATGATTGAAGTCTCCAGCAGCAGGGGTGGGAGGTGGAAAGGAATTCCTCAGCCTCCATCAGCCATCAAATTCTGGGAAAGACACATGGCCCTCCTGCCCCCTCTCACTCCTTCTTCCTCTCCAAGGACACAGCAATTTATTTATGTATTTGTTTGTTTTAAAGAAAAGAAGGCATTGCTGAAGTCATAGTCATTGTCTGTTGACGTATATACTGCATTTCCCACAAATATATCTGTGCTCAAAGCTGTTCATATTATTATTGTTGTTGTTGTTGTTGTTGTTGTTGTTGTTGTTGTTGTTGTTGTTGTTGTTTGATAGTAGGTTTTACAAACAACAGGAGCAGTGGAGATGGTGATGAAGAAGCAAACATTGACTTGGATATCACCGTATTTTAAGTGCTTCAGTTTGTAAGGGGGAGAAAAACCATAAAACAGAAAAGAGCTCTTTTTGGTTGAAAACAGAGCATCTGGTACAATGGCTGTACAGCTGTGTTGATCCATCAAAAATGTTGATTTTTAAAAAATGCAGTTGGGCGGGAGCAAAATAAACTCGCCGCCTGCTGAAATATCACTGCAGAGGGAGAGAAAGAAATTTCTCCTTAACTGACATGGATCTCACTTAAACTTACAAGGTGGCTGAGGGTTTCCCTCTCCCTCCCCACCCCTAACTTTTCAAAATAGCCACATGCTGCTTGTGGTGGTGTTGAGGCTCCCTTTCTGCAGCTTCCGGTCAACCACACTTCCTGGAATAGCTTGGGCACTTTGCATTGCATCATTCCCAAGGCATACAAAGAAGTGTGAAAGCGAAGCTCTTCCTGCAACTTTCTGCAGGCTGCCCTTCTTGTTGACACCCAGTAGGGCAAGTGGCATCCCAGAGAAGGCTGCACTCAACATTGTAGGCCTAATTTTGATGAGAATATGGGTTGCCAGATCCAGACGTTGAGTTGGTTTCCGGTGGCTTTGGAACAAGAAGAGAAAACCGCCAGCCACAATTTCTCCTGTTACTGTGGCACTATAAAGTATAAAGCTGCACCAGGTGAAATTCTGTCTTCTCACTATAATTGTAGAATTGCCCTCTTTCTCTGACCCCACTTACAACTATATCCCAGTGCCTTCATTCATGTGTTCAGTGAGAGAAAAAGGCAGATACATTTCCATTCTCCAGGTAAGGGCAGCCACCCTTGTGTTCTGCAAACTCCACCGAATGCTTACGGCATTTGTGAATGGCTGAGCATGCAGTGTTAGCTCTTAAGGACTGTTTAATTCCCCCATGTTTTGATTTATTTATTCATTTTTAAAAAGAAAAAAGAAGCTCTCCAGGCAGGACTTTCTTTCTTCCTTCCTTCCTTCCTTCCTTCCTTCCTTCCTTCCTTCCTTCCTTCCTTCCTTCCTTCCTTCCTCCAAGCTGCAAGATCTAAATTGCAACCTCACCGGAATGAAAGAAGCCTGAAAGTCCACTATTATGTGGTCTGCAGAGATGCCTGGCAATGAAGAATGGATGAATCAGGGATCTCTGACATCTGCCTGAAGCATAGCACAGTTGTCGCTGGCAGGGAAAGAGCAGCTACGTTCAGCGCAAACAAAAGCAGCCTCATTGCAGGATCGGAAAGTCAGACATTGAAAGCAAGAACATGTTTCTGGTGCATCTGAGGCCTAGACAAAGTCAGCCACATAAGGTAAGTGCCTTGTAGATACAGGGTTGTCATCCAATGTTAGTCCTACTCAAAGCAAATCCATTGAAAATAATGCCATTTAGGAGCTCCATTAATCTCAATGCATATACAGTTGTACCTCGGTTTTTGAACGCCTCTGTAGTCAAACGTTTCAGAACTCAAATGCCGAAAACCCAGAAGTAACCCCTCAGTTTTTGAACACGTCTTGGAAGTCGAACAGGAAACACAGCTTCCATTTTGAGTTTTCCGTATTGTGAGGCTTCTGTTTTGAGGCTTCCATTTTCAGTTTTTGAAGGTTTCAGAACTCAAACAGACTTCGGGAACGGATTACGTTTGAAAGCCGAGGTACCACTGTATTTTGAATAAAACCTAATAATCAAACCCATGTGGGATGCGGGTGGCGCTGTGGTCTAAACCACTGAGCCTAGGGCTTGCCGATCAGAAGGACCCCTGGATGGTTAAGTACAGTCAAAGGCGACTATGGTGTTGCAGCACTCATTTTGCTTTCAGGCCGAAGGAGCCAGAGTTTGTCCACAGGCAGCTTTCCAGGTCATGTGGCCACCATGACTAAAATGCTTCTGGCAAAATGGAACACCATGATGGAAACCAGAGTGCACAGAAATGCCATTTACCTTCCCACTGCAGTGGTACCTATTTATCTACTTGCACTGGCGTGCTTTCGAACTGGCAGGAGCTGGGACAGAGCAACATGAGCTCACCCTGTTGCAGGGATTCAAACCACCGACCTTCGAATCAGCAAGTCCAAGAGGCTCAGTGGTTTAGACCACAGCACCACCCGCGTCCCCCTTTGAATGTATTTTATGTTCACCTTACTCCAGGTTCATGCAACTGCTCCATTTGACTGCATAGCCCCTGTCTCACCAGATACTAGCTTCAGACACTGGTAAGTTTATCCTGGGTGTTAGGTGTAGCAACTTTAAATTTATTGCAATGGGACCAATGGGGATAACTGCATCCACTATAGCCCTTGTGCTTATGAATGGTGTTGCAGCACTCCCGTATGGAATTTTCCCATGGAACTCACGTTTCTCTCTTGGCCTGAGAACTTTCGAGAGTGGGTTACAACAAACACCTCTCAGGAGGAGGTGAGCAATGACCCTTTGCGGAAACATGAGATCAGTCTCCGTCTATGTCCAAGGAGAATGGACTCCCGTTGCTGGTATGCAGTGAATGGTGGCAGCAGAGGCGGGGATCTGGCTAGAGACAGATCCAGCTCTATGTTATTCTGTGTCCATGGGATGGCGGGGCTATTGATGGACCAGCCTCGTCTCATTTTACCCTTAGACATGTGCCAAGAAAAAAAAATCCTTATACAAAGTGCTTTCCTCTACACAACCACCATCAGCGTTAAAGCGTGGGAGACAGGGATAGTCAGTGATTTCCCTCCAGATACGATTGTACCACAAATCCCATCATCCTTGCCCACTGGCCATATTGGCTGGAGCTGATGAGCATTGTAGACTGACAATTTCTGGAGGGGCCACAGGTTCCACATCCCTAGCACATGGCAAGGCTTCCATTGTGAACATTGTTAACAGTGACCCCCAAAGCCAGGAATTGCTCTTTGGGTCTACTGGACGTCAGGTTTCATATGAGAGCACAGCTTCAAACAACTAAATAATAATAATAATAATAATAATAATAATAATAATAATAATAATAATAATAATTTATTATTTATACCCCACCCATATGGCTGGGTTTCCCCAGGCACTCTGGGTGGCTTCCAACCGAATATTAAAAACAATACAGTGTCAAACATTAAAAACTTCCCTAAACAGGGCTGCCTTCAGTTGTCTGTTAAAAGTAAAATAGTTGTTTATTGCCTTGACATCTGCTGGGAGGGCGTTCCACAGGGCAGGCACCACTACTGAGAAAGCCCTCTGCCTGGTTCCCTGTAATCTCACAGATAGGGAACCGCCAGAAGGCCCCCAGTGCTGGAACTCAGTGTCCGGGCTGGATAATGGGGGTGGAGACACTCCTTCAGGTATACTGGGCTGAGGCTGTTTAGGGCTTTTAAGGTCAGTACCAACACTTTGAATTGTGCTCGGAAATGTACTGGGAGCCAATGAAGATATTTCAGGACCGGTGTTGTATGGTCTCAGCGGCCACTCCCAGTCACCAGTCTAGCTCCCACATTATAGATTAATTGCTGAATTGTTTAGCTTGGCAGCGGGGCCACCATCGTCCTTTGGCTTCCGCCGTGCGATTTCTGCACGGGCCATTTTAGGGATTGTGGCATGAGGAAGGTGTATTTGTGGGCAAGGAGGGTGTCAGGTCAGAGAGAGAACTATTACAGCACCCGGAGAGCGGGGAGGGAAGCTGCATGGTCACGCTGCCTGCACTGAGTAAGCTGCGGCTAACCTAACTACACCGCTGAGTCAATGTAAAATAAACAGAGCCGAGGACAGCTTGCAGGCTCTGTGCAGCGGGAATGGGCACTTGATTGGCTGACTGCTCTCTCCTATTCCATCTCTCGGGAATGAAAGCTTTGATTCTCTCTCTCCCCCCGCCCCGAGTTCTTGGCAGTGTTTTTGGAAAGACACTTTGAGAGATTTCACAGTAAATAAACTCTCTTGCTCACAAAGAGCCTCCGAAGAATAATTGAAATAAGATTGCTATCGACTGCCGTAAGGGGCAGGCTGCTGGTTTGCTGGAAAGTATGGTTCCTGCCGTCTGGCATGAGATGACACCTCTTTTAAGCGGGGATCCAACCACAGGCCAGGAGGCTGAGTGTAGCCCTCTAAATCCTGCTCTCCTGCCCCTGGGACTCTCAATAGGCCATGCCTTCAAGACCTTTGCCCTGGGCACACCTGACCCTGGCCTCTCATCACCCCCTCCTTGAGTGCTTTTGCCTGATTAGAATGAGTCCTTGAACTGGGATCGTGGTTCTTGCCAGCGTGGAAGGAGATTTGCATTTGTGTGGGTTGGTGTAAACCAACTCTGGCTTTTGTGTTGCTAGAATGTACAAAGAGATCCATAGATCCACCCACTTCTGCTTCTGGCCACACCCACGTCTGGCATGTACCCCCCCCCCCAAGGTTCCTCTCAAAGGAATGTGGTCCTTGTGCAGAAAAAGTTATCCACCCCAACTTATAGCATTGAACCAAGGTTTTAGCTGCAGGACAGGCATTGAGAGTTTAGCATAGTTGAGCATTTGCCAAGGGGCTCCATCCCAGCAGGAGACTCCACTGATATGAGCCCTCTGGACCTGCTTCTCAGTCTGAACGCCTTCCATTCTGGACCAGACTATGGTAGTGATGAGAAAGAGGAGCAGTAGATGCCCCTGTGACATTGGCACTCTGACTGGCAAGCAAGCAAGCAAGCAGGTAGCAGCAATGCTAAGAGGGGGGAGGAATGACAGGATTAGCTGGTGGTGAGGAGGTAGACTAGCTGAGGGACGTGAGCCCATGGAGAAAGTCTTGCCCATGAGCTCACCAAAAACTGAAGCTGACACCTTCTGAGTGTTTCCTATCTGTCCTTCATCAGTATCACTGCTTCTGGAGACTGTGAGGTAATGCGTTAGAGACCAGCATTCTTTCAAACATGACAAACATCCCTTGAAATGAGGAGAATCTCATACTAAGGTTTTCATCTCCATCACACTAAACAGGAACAAGACTCTGATTCACCATGAGCCTTCTAAAATGGGCAACTCTGGCCAGGACAGATCATAGTGGGCGTCACCAATGCCAAGGGGAATTGGCCAGAAAATTAAAGGATACTGAAGAAGTGTGATTCAGAGCTGGTATGGGCCAGTTGATGGATACTTTGAGCCAATGCACACATACAGGAAACAGTGCATGCCACTGCCTTCTTGGGGAATAGACTGTAGCTCTGTGCTAGACCACAGGAGTTGTATGCAAAAGTCCAAAGTTTCAGTCCTTTGTGGGATTGAGAGATCTGTGTTTTTTGTTTTGTTTTGTTTTGTTTTGTTTTGTTTTGATGGAGATGCAAGGGATTAAACCTAGAACCTTCTGTGTTCTACCATTGACCCCATGGTCCTTTCCAGGAGATCTCTGTAAATACTTTTTCTGGAATGTGTAGGTTGTGGTGTTTTTAAAATAATAATAATAATAATAATAATAATAATAATAATAATAATAATAATAATAATAATAATAATAATAATAATACAACTCAGAAACACAAGTGTTTTGAATGCACAGTTTCAGGTAGGAATGACAGGAACCCAAATAGATTTTTGTAGTAAATATAGATACCAAGAGAACTCCAGCTTCGTATTCAGGCAAGAAAGTTGGATGTGTCATCTCTTCCAAAAGAGTCAGAAGGACATTGGGCTGGGGATGACACTCTGTAGACCCCTCCCTGCAGAGGAAAAAAACCTGTTAGCCTTTCAGTATATGGAAAGTGCTCCAGCATCTTGATTATCTGGGTTATTTTTTCCTGCAGTTTTCCCAGCTCTATGGTTCCTTCCATCCTTCTTTTTCTTTTTCTGAGCTTGGGCAGTAGGAAGGTTATAAACCTGCCCACACTCTTCTTACCGGATCCAGCACAATTGGACAAATGCTGTTTTGCATTGTTTCCCAGTGAAACATATGGGTCCCAAGCGACATTCTCTTCCTTTAAGTATTCTCTTGTAAAACCTTAGCCCCACAATGGCTGCAAAATGACTAGACAGTTGTTCAGCAGGTGGCACCAACTGTGACATTTGCTTGCATCTCCGCTCCTAAATACCTTTCCTCATTCTTTGCATCCACCTGTTGCCTCTTGTTAAACTGTGATTGTAAATTTCTTTGTTCAGTTGTCTCAGGGTCCACTTCTTTCATTCCAAATTGATATTACTGATGGGTGACTGGCCTAAGGTCACTCAGTGAGCTTCTTAGCTGAATGGGGATTTGATCCTCAGTCTTTCTCATCCTAGCCCAATACTCTACTCAGTTACACCATGCTGGCTCTCCACAGTTGAATTCCTCACAGATTTTATAGTTCCAGATTACTCTAGTCCTCCTCAGGGGCAGCCTAAACATGCAAAGAGGTAACCAGGAGCGCTTGCGGTTAGCTCTGCCCCATTCAATGGTATTATGCACAGTGGGCACATTCTCTGATTGAGGAGTAATTGGCATCCATCTGAAATTTCCAACATGAGGACTCCAACTATGATCGACCAGGGTAGTCATTCCTATGTTCGAAACGGTCACCTTCAGTCTAATGCAGATTGTGCAATGGTCAGCAAACATACCAGTTTGCTGCAACTTTTAGTTCCTTCAGTTCATTTGGGCCCTACTACTGCCACCACACCCCCAATGTAGCTAACACGCCGCATTAAAAAATCTATATGTAATTGCATCAATATTCATTTTGTGCTGTGTTTTACCAGTGCACATAAGAATGTGTCTCCATCATCAAAGCAGTCTTTTACTGCACCACAACAGCCTTTTCAACCAAGCTTCAGTGCACATCAGAAACACAGAGGGAGAAAATGCACAGAGACAGAAAAATGTGTCAGATTGTGCATGCTCTCATTCTGAAATGAAGTTCCGAAAGTCTCCTAGAACCTAAATCAGGCTTCAAGAGGAGCAAAACGCAGGGTAGACTTAACCCATATAGAACAATCAGAGGATGGAATGAAAGGAACCCACTTATCCATCATACCCAGATAAACATTCTTTCAGCTGAAGGGATGGCCTCAAAAGCAGAAAGGGACAAAAAGGGGATTATTTGCAGCAACAAACAGGTTTCTGCCAGAACCGGGCTCAGGGCGGCTAACACCAAAAAAATTACAATAAAACGTAAAAGAAGAAGAAAAAACAGTTAATTAAAATACGGGTACAAATACGGGTTAAAATGCAATTTAAAATGCATCCTCATTTTAGTAGTAGCCCATAAGGGGAGGGAAACATAAGGGTCAGACTGAGTCCAAACCAAAGGCCAGGTGGAACAGCTCTGTCTTGCAGGCCCTGCGGAAAGATGTCAAATCCCACAGGGCCCTAGTCTCTCGTGACAGAGCGTTCCACCAAGTAGGGGTCAATACTGAAAAGACCCTGGCCCTAGTTGAGACCAATCTAATCACCTTGTGGCTCAGGACCTCCAAAGTGTTATTATTTGTGGACCTTAAGGTCCTCCACGGGGCATACCAGGAGAGGTGGTCCTGTAGGTACGAGGGTCCTAGGCTTTAAAGGTCAAAACCAGCACCTTAAACCTGACCCTGTACTCCACCGGGAGCCAGTGCAGCTGGTAAAGCACTGGATGAATGTGGTCCCGCAGCAAGGACCCCGCAAGGACCCTCGCCGCGGCATTCTGCACCCGCTAGAGTTTCTGGGTCAGCTTCAAGGGCAGCCCTACGTAGAGCGAGTTACAGTAATCAAGCCTGGAGGTGACCATGGCATGGATCACTGTGGCCAGATCAGGGTGAGAAAGGTAACAGAATAGTCAGAGCAGCATTGTCTCCCTTACAGGAAAACAACAAGACTTTGTGGAAATCTTAGAAAGGGGAGTTAATCCTAACTGGCTAGTTGCAGTGCTTGGCTCTGCAACTGTTGCAATAACATAAATCCAGCCTGCTCATGTCTGGCTTATCTCTGACTTGAAACTGAGCAATGCCTTGATTGCAATGCTTATGCGCCACTCCTGATTTACTGCTATCGTGTCTAATGGTGCATCCATCACTGTTGCCTGACGTCAGTTCCAATATATCATTTCCCCTGAAGGATTCTCTTGCTCACCCGCTCTTGGGAGGACAGTGAGATATCAGCCTGGCTTGCTACCTTTGGGTAAAAAGGTCAGCTGTCTGGCATTGACTGTGAGATGTAGCCAGGCCTGGAATTTCTGGGGATGAAATAACATAAGCTCAGGATATGGGTCTTGCTGTTTTCCACCTCTAAAGGACTTGATTTATGGGAGCTGAAATAATCCTATTGCATTCCCGAGAAACCGAGAGTCTTCAGTTGCAGCTCTCGTGTTAACTGTAGTTCCGATATGATGTTTCAGGCTATTCTGGGTTCCATTCATGCTCTGTAAATAACACTGGTTGGGGGGCTAATGGCATGGGGAAATGGCAGGTCCCCATGTTAGGAATAGAGGAAGTAGTCTTATTCTGAGTCAGACTGCTGGCCCGTCTAGTTCAGCATTGCCTAGATAGTGATCTACGGAAGTGAGAGCTGGACCATAAAGAAGGCTGATCGCCGAAGAATGGATGCTTTTGAATTATGGTGCTGGAGGAGACTCTTGAGAGTCCCATGGACTGCAAGAAGATCAAACCTATCCATTCTGAAGGAAATCAGCCCTGAGTGTTCACTGGAAGGACAGAACCTGAGGCTGAGGCTCCAGTACTTTGGCCACCTCATGAGAAGAGAAGACTCCCTGGAAAAGACCCTGATGTTGGGAAAGATTGAGGGCACAAGGAGAAGGGGACGACAGAGGACCAGATGGTTGGACAGTGTTCTCGAAGCTACTAACATGAGTTTGACCAAACTGCGGGAGGCAGTAGAAGACAGGAGAGCCTGGCGTGCTCTGGTCCATGGGGTCATGAAGAGTCGGATACAACTAAACAACAAAGCTGAATAGCAGCTTTCCAGGGTGTCAGGCAGGGGATTTTCTCAGTCCTTTGGAGGTGCCAGAGGTTGAAAGTGGGAGTAAGGTGCTCTACCACTGAAACCTTCCCAAAGTGTCTTGTCTGGAAACCAAACCTGAGACCTCTGGACCTAAACTGAGAACTGTGGCACTAGACCAGGGTTACTGCACCTGTGGTCCTCTAGTCTAGAGGATGTTGGACCCTAATTCCCATCAACCCATGCTAGTCTGGCTAAGGGTCAAGGATGATGGCAGAAGGAGTTCACCACCATCAGAAGGGGATGCAGGTTTTTCCCTCCCTGCAATACTAGACCAACAAGCTAGAAGCTGTGTTAAAAGACAGGTTGTCACCAAATTAGTATAAAGTAGGCTTGGTGTTGGAAGAAAGAACAGAGTGTAGAATTTTACCCTTGGCGGCTGCTGCCTTTCACTTGCCAACTCCCTCCCACTACAGTAGTACCTTGGTTCTCAAACTGAATCTGTTCCAGAAGTCCGTTCCAAAACCAAAGTGTTCCCAAACCAAGGCATGCTTTCCCATAGAAAGTAAGGCAAAACGGATTAATCTGTTCCAGACGTTTAAAAACAACCTCTAAAACAGCAGTTTAATATGAATTTTACTATCCAACGAAACCATTGATCCATAAATGAAATCAATAATCAACGTACAGTACTATAAAATAAGTAAGACAGTATTGTAGATGATAAAAATTAAAATTATTATTTTTTCTTTCTTGCACTGATGATAGGCACTGTTTGGATGGGAGGCTTTTATCCATTTCCGCAGTCACACAGTCAGTCAATCAATCAGTAGCTGAACTGGGTTCCACATAGTCACAAAAACAAATTAACCCAAAAAGCCTCAAAAACAAAAGTGCCAAATAAATAGCTAAAAACAAAAGCGCCAAACGTAATCCATTCTGAAAGTCTGTTTGACTTCCAAAATGTTTGAAAACCAAGGCGCAGCTTCTGATTGGTGCAGGTGCCCTGGAAACAATAGCCGACAACCGCATCAGATGTTCGGCTTCCAAAAAAATGTTTGAAAACCGAAACACCTACTTTTTGGTGTTTGAGTACCAGTGCATTTGAGAACCAAGGTACCACTGTATTAGCTTTTCTGCTCATGGACCATCAAGATCAACATCAAGTCCCAGCACCTTAGGGCCTAAAGCAAAATATAAGGCCAATGTGTTCAGTCCAACTGAAATAAAAGAAACATATTTAAAGGCATTTCAACTGCTGCCAAAAATAAAGTTGCTAATAGAGCACCCAGATATTGAGAAGGGTGACCCACATCTCTAAGGACAGATATAGATGCTATGGAATGAACACTGCTACCACCACAGCAACAACCTTTCTGCATCTTCCCTCCTCCACTAATGAAGTTGTGAAACAAGGCACCAACAACATTGGGAAAGAGTGATTCCCCACATTTCTGCAGGAATTTGCAATAAAACTAAAAATCATGAAAAATCCATTCAACAGTTTAAAGCGAATTTCTCCTGATATACACAATATTGTATGCAGTTTTGACAAATATACACATCTTTACATGCAATTTCTCCTCATATCATGTTTTGTTTTTTGTTTTTTACACATTGTTTGGTTGGAGACCTGCATCACAAAATTCAGAGATGTGCAAATCTTGAAGAAGAATTGCATTTCAATTTGCATATTGGTTAGAGAAGTGTGAATCAAATAATTTCTCATTAAAATGCAAATTTTAATTGGATTTCTTATCCCCAGCCTCACAGAGCTGATTTCTGTTCATGAGTTTCCCTGCCAGCATTATTGGCTGCGGGCTTTGCAGGGACAGGAAACTTCACGACACAATGATGTTGGTTGAAGGTTTTGTAAAGGTTGACATTATGGTTCCCCACTGCCACCCACCAGTAGGGCTTTTCATTGGCTCTTTCCTTCAGGAGAAGATGGTGCCCCATGACACTGCCAGATGGAAGGGGGAAATCTCTCCCCCCCCCAGCCCCATGGCAAAGCTGCGTGGTGGAACACCTTCCATCTTGTTGACTTGGCAAGAGGAGAGGCATTCTGCAGAGCTTTGTCACCAATCTCCCTCTGCCTCAAGTTGACCAGCAGAAAAGCTGGGCAGCGGAACAGGATACCACCCCTTGGGGGATGCTGCCTGAGACAGCTTCCTCACCCAGCCTCATAGGCTCTGGGTGGGGTGGCGACAGAAGGGGATGTGGGGTATCCTTTTTTGGTGGCATCACATCAACTTCTGGCCTAAGTGTCTTTCTCCAGATTTCACCAAAAGCCAGCTCCAAAGCACTCTGAAATTCTGATACACAGGAATGAAACATTGAACAGACAAGCTCCTTCTCAACAAATATGATCACCAGTGGCTTGCAATGTGGTTTTGCTGCCTCTCCAGGACATTCAAATACAGCAAATCTGTTAAACCAATCTGAACACATCAAGCATTGTCAGTGGTTATCTGTGGGTTTAAGGTTTCAAGACCGAGGAATAACTGCAAGGAGAACTCATTTCATCTTAAAATCCTTATAACGGGAACCCCACAGCTATAGCTGTGTTTGCCATCCCTGGCAGGAACTGGTCTCAATTACGCTTCAGAGCTGGTTGGTGGGGGAAGAGAAGTGGTGAGAATCTGGATTTTAGACAATTTGGAAATAGATCAACCAACAAAAAACATAGCCTAGCGATGGATTTTCCACGTTTCCCATCTGGCTCAGAACTCTGTCTGGTTGTCACATGCAGTTGAGATTAACAGGCAAATTCACAAAGCGGGCCATGCCATTCTGGCTGGCTGTGTGTAACTGAAGAACACAGCGCTTCTTTTGAGCCACACAATCTGGCCTCTTCATTTAGGGGAGGAAAATACGATCCTTACCTCTTGGTCGCCTCTGAAATGATTTATGGTGGAACCTACTTGTGCAGATCCGGTCCTTTGGAAGACCGACTCAAGGTGTCTGGCTTATCCACTTTGGTGTGATGGGTAGAAAGTTTGATGAAATTAAAACAAGAAGAATAACCACCACCACCACAATTTATGTTCAAGTGACTCACTTGGAAACACACCAACTCCTTTCAACACAGAGCACACAGTAGGACCAGGATCATTTTGGCTTCCCACTTAAGCTGTATTTTATACTTCAATTGATTTTTTTCAGGGGGGAGGTTATTTATTTGTTTGTTTATCTGAAAAATGAGAGGGAACATTTGCTACAGGCTTGCAGTCCAAACCATTGTAACCATGCATATCATGAACAATGATTGCCATTTCATATTGCCTGCAACTCTTTGTCTTTGGGTTGGCTCCAGGGTCAAGGAGACCCTGGAGAAATTATTCTCCATGCACCATCTCATTCATCAGTAGGAATATACCCAACCACTATACAGTCATACCTCATGTTACGTCCACTTCAGGTTGCATGTTTTTGTCTTGTATCCCGTAGCAACCCGGAAGTAGCAGAATGGGTTACTTCCGGGTTTTCCACTTGCGCATGAACAGAAGCGCTATATCACCGCACACCTGCGCAGATGTGGCGCTTCGAGTTGCAGGCTTTTCACATTACAGACGGGCCTCCGGAACGGATCTTGTCCGTAACACGAGGTACCACTGTACCCAAAGGGCCACCTTATCCATATAAATCTGCCCAGACCTTGATATCATCATCCAAGGTCCTTCGCTGCATGCCATATCCAAGGCAGGTCTGGGGATTGGTGATGAGAGAAGAGAGCCTTCTCTGTAGGAGCCTCCCATTTATGCAACGCTCTCCCCTGGGAGTCCCGCCTGGCACCAACCTTGTTGTCCTTTTCATGTTAGGCAAATATATTTATCCCCAGGCATTTGGGCATTTGTATAATATTGTACTGCTAAATATGCCTTTACTGATGTTTATGCGATTTTATTGTATTCCCCTCCACCCTGGTTGCTTCAGGACTTTTTATCTTTTTCTTTTAGTGAGAAGTGATGTATACATTAAATAATCCTAAACCTAACCCTGTTTTTGTGGTGATAGCAGCAGCACAGCTGGCTTTTAAACATTCCTCACAAAGTCCCCAACACCCCTGGTTTATGGCCATATTCTCCAAGATTGTAAGCCTGCAAACAAAACTTGTTTTCCCCCCATGTGGGGATGCTTCAGAAATCCTCATCTGAGGTCTTCCCTGGATTTTGGAGTTCTGAATGTTGTGCTTTTTGCTTCCAAAGTAGAACTGCTGCGTTAGGTATTCTTAACTGCTGCATTAAAAAAATAATCAAAGTTTTAAGACTAGACTAATTTTTACAAGTAATTCAGGAACAGAGGACTCAGTGTACATTGAGTGGCAGAAGTTCTCTAGGAATTCTGACAGGATCTCTCCCAGACCTTTCTCAGGATGCTCCCTCCCCAGCCATATCTGCACAAAGGCGTGTTTCCTTGGAAAAGCCATTGCACTCGCCTGACCAATGGCCTTCTGCTATTCCCATCCCACGTGTTTTGGTGGTGGTTTAAAAAGCTGCCTGCTGGGCAGCTGGAGCAAACAGAGCATCTCATCCCGAGACACTAGCAGGGAGTTCACCAGCTGAATCTCTTGCAGGCACAATGCATCTTGTTCAGATTTTCTCAGTCGGAGGTCTTGGCAGAAATGCTTCATTTCCGGAGACAGAACGAGCTTTTAATCTACCAAGAGAAAACTTATTTGGGGAGAGAAAAGGAGAGAGGGAAAAGAGAAGTCATAAAATTCTGATAAAGTGAAGCCACATTTTCCCCCCCTTTAAGAATCCATGTTTTCTCTTGGAGCAGATTTGATTGATATGAACAAGCACTTTCCAAAGCTGAGTGTTCTGACGGCATCCACAACAGACAGGCTTTCAGGCTCTTTATCTCTGCAGAGCCCAACCTTTTAGGAAATAGAAGGAGCCATCATTTCATTCTCCTTCAGACATTCAGAGATGGAAGACTAGAGCATGGGTAGGCAAACTAAGGCCCGGGGGCTGGATCCGGCCCAACCGCCTTCTAAATCCAGCCTACAGACGGTCCAGGAATCAGCAAGTTTTTACATGAGTAGAATGTGTCCTTTTATTTAAAGTGCATCTCTGGGTTATTTGTGGGGCATAGGAATTTGTTCATTCCCCCCCAAAAAAAATTATAGTCCGGCCCCCCACAAGATCTGAGGGACAGTGGACCAGCCCCCTGCTGAAAAAGTTTGCTGACCCCTGGACTAGAGGGTGAGGAAGTAGACAGCTCAAAATCCCAAAGAAGGTAGTCTGACTTCTTGGCAGCAGTCCAAATGCTGTCCTATCAGGGGATTGGCCATCGCTCACTGGCAGAGCATCCCCTTTGTACACAGGTGGTCCCATGGACAATCCCTGACATCTTCAGGTAGGGCTGAGAGAGAAACCTTGGGGAGTCATGACAGGTCTGTGTAGGTCATGCTGAGCTAGGTGAACTCATGATATGAGGAAACTTTCCATGTTCCTATCAGATGGGATATAGCATAAGGTTGGACATTTTGAAGAGATGCTAGGTGGCTACATTTCAGGGATGCTGATTAGTCTCTGAATGTTTATCCTTGAGTGAAATGAGGATGCTTTGGGATCCTGTTTGAGGGAAAGGGAAAAGAGCGTCAAGGAGGTTGGCGATATTTCTTAGAGGTCTTCATCCTATCCCTACCTTGTGCTATACTCTCTATCTACATGATGACAAGTGAAAGCAAGTGAGAATGATGGCAATTTAAATGAAGAAGCACTTTTTCTTCAAAAGAAAAGTGCCAACTTTGTTCTGAGAACTGCCCTGAGGCCTCTGGGTATAGGGCAGTATATAAATTCGATAAATAAAATAAAAATAAGCTTTCTACATTGCCAAAAATATCCGCATAAAAAGTGAGTAGTTTGAACCCAGCTCTCGTTGCCACAACATTTCTTCTAAAGCAAAATTGCAATATTGAGGACCGAGAACTAAACGCCTGTGTGTGTGCACATGCATGTGCGAGTTCTTGTGAAACTCTCCCCGCCCTGCATGCTCCCTTTCAAGCTGTAAAAAGCTTGAGCCAGAATGCTTAGCTGCTTTTCTCCAAGGCCACACCTACACCATCCATTCAAAGCATTCTTATGCCACCTTAACAGCCATGGCTTCCCTCCAAAGCATCCTGGGAGCTGCAGCTTGTTAAGAGTGCGGAGGGTTGCTGGGAGACTGCTATTCCCTTCACAGAGCTACAGTTTCTGTGGGATGTGATCCATGATAGGCAGTCAAGTACAAAATTCTTTGTAATACTAGAGAAGACATGCGAGGGAATGTTTGGTCCAGCCAGTCAAAACTTCCTGTTCTTCCTAGCTGGAACATCCTTCCTTTTGCATGTGGGCGTGACCTAACCTGTCCAGGTAACAAAAGGACAAGTCACACAGCACAGCTCTCTCTCTTTGACTTCCTTCTTCATTTGACCAGCTTCTAGCTAGGACTGCTCTGTTACCTCTCAGCTAGCAGAAGCACTGGGATTATTCCCTCAGTGAGGGAGCGTCTCCACCCCCATCGTTCTGCCCGGACACTGAGGTCCAGCGCCGAGGGCCTTCTGGCGGTTCCCTCATTGCGAGAAGCGAAGCTACAGGGAACCAGGCAGAGGGCCTTTTCGGTGGTGGCGCCCGCCCTGTGGAATGCCCTCCCATCGGATGTCAAGGTGATGGACAACTACCTGACATTCAGAAAACATCTTAAGGCGGCCCTATTCAGGGAAGCTTTTAATGTATGATATTTTAGTGTTTTTTGGTTTCTGTGGAAGCCGCCCAGAGTGGCTGGGGAGGCCCAGCCAGATGGGCGGGGTACAAATAATAAATTATTATTATTATTATTATTATTATTATATGGGGTAGATCCACATGTACATATCTGTAACTAAGTCAGCCTTCAGGAATCCAACTGTGAACTGATGTGAGTAAACTTCTTTTATTGACTTTGAATAAGATTGTCACGTCTTTATTCTTTTAAGAGGGATTCAAGGGAACTTACCAGGAACGTACAATTCAATCTGAGACAGATTGAATTGTATAATAGTGAGAGGCTCACACTAGCCTGCAACCAGCTATCTGCTGTGCATATAAAAGGGGAATGTAGCTCTACTACATAAAGTAACTTGCTAGCGCAAGTTAGGAAGGCTATTGATAAACAATATATCCTCTCCCGCCACCCTGAACATCCCCACAGTTTCCAATGTGGTTTATCAAACAATCACAGCAAACTCTGGAAATTGTAGCTTGGTTAGAGGAACGCTCACCACATTTAACAAACTACAGTTCCCAGGATTGCTGCAGGAGGAGCCATGACTGTTAACACGGCATAAGCATTTTTAAATGCAAGGCATGGATGTGGCCTAGGTAAGGTAAAGGGACCCCTGACCATTGGATCCAGTTGTGACCGACTCTGGGGTTGCAGAGCTCATCTCGCTTTATTGGTCGAGGGAGCCGGCGTACAGCTTCCGTGTCATGTGGCCAGCATGACTAAGCTGCTTCTGGCAAACCAGAGCAGTGCACGGAAATGCCATTTACCTTCCCGCCAGAGCAGTACCTATTTATCTACTTGCATTTT
Organism: Podarcis bocagei; assembly: GCF_964188305.1. Classification (NCBI taxonomy): domain Eukaryota; kingdom Metazoa; phylum Chordata; class Lepidosauria; order Squamata; family Lacertidae; genus Podarcis; species Podarcis bocagei. Next base: position 14,049,738 of record NC_138141.1, on the reverse strand, counting down.
GACATCCTTTCGAACTGCTAGGTTGGCAGGAGCAGGGACCGAACAACGGGAGCTCACCCTGTCGCGGGGATTCGAACCGCCGACCTTCTGATTAGCAAGCCCTAGGCTCTGTGGTTTAACCCACAGCGCCACCCGCATCCTACTCTGCAGCAAAAAGCTCCTTGCATGCTGACTCGTCTGCAGCCTTCCCTTCTCTGCTCCAGAAGAAATGCCAACCCATTGCTAATCCTCTGTGTGGGCAGAATTAGCTGGAACAACCTAGCAGCACAGCAGGACAAGCCAGACACGGGGTGAGCATTGTTGTGAGGGAGACTCAGTGGCGCATCTCCCTGCCTGACACCGCAGAGGATCCATGAGGAAGGTGAGCCAATTGGAACACTCTGCTATTACCTCTTGGCAGGCAGGAGTGCTTTTTTTCTACATCACTTCCTGTGCTTTCTTTTCCATCCCTGGCTGGCTGACTCTAAATGACCCAGATGGAGGCTTTGACAATGGGAGGGGGCCAAACCCGGCCTTCTTTTCAAGCCTCAAGACTTGCCAATTCACTAAGAAGGTCTTCAGCACGTAAAGAAAATCCAGGCTGCAGACAGATGATATAGGTTTAGAAGAGGGGTTTTTGTTTTTTAGGCACAGAGAGAAAGGAGTGGGTGGGAGAGGGAGTTGAACATGATGTGCTAGCGCCATACCTCCATTTGTGTTATGAGCATTACTTTCTGCAATGCTGCAACTGTCTCTGAACAAATGGGCTTTGCAGGTGGCTGAAGCATGGCTGAGGTGACCACTGAATGCATTATCCCCAAAAGAAGAAATGCATTTGTTATAAAGAGGTCTAAGGGAGAACAGATCTGCATACAATTTGCATGTGCTAACTTATATGCATGCATATACCGTTTTAAAATCTGGCTCTTTTGGGGGGGTATTATTGGGTTAGGGACTTGGGTGGCGCTGTGGGTTAAACCACTGTGCCGCTTGGGCTTGCTGATCAAAAGGTCGGCAGTTCGAATCCCCATGATGGGGTGAGCCCCCCGTTGTTCAGTCCCTGCTCCTGCCAACCTAGCAGTTCAAAAGCACGCCAGGGCAAGTAGATAAACTGGTACCACTCCGGCGGAAAGGTAAACAGTGTTTCCGTGCACTGCTCTGGTTTCGCCAGGTGCAGCTTAGTCATGCTGGCCACATGACCCGGAAAAACTGTCTGCGGAAACGGATGAACACCGGGTCCCTTGGCCTGTAAAGTGAGATGAGTGCCACAACCCCAGAGTCATTCGCGACTGGACTGTCATGGATGCTTTAGCTGAGATTCCTACATTGCGGGGGGTTGGACTACATTGTGCTCCCTAGTGGTCCCTTCCAGCGCTACAATTCTATGATTCTAGGAACCCACAGTTCCCAGGATTCCTTGGGAGAAACTATGAATCTTAAGGTGGTATGAGAGTGCTTTAAAGGTGTGGTGCAGATGTGACCTGTGAGCCAGCTCAGTCTGCTGTCCAGGTACTAACCATTGATGGGCAACACCAAGGTATCTCCTGCTCTCCTCCCTTCTTATGACTCTTTGGACTGGACTCAACTAGCTCAGTGCAGTGGCAAGACCTTGCCAGTGCAAGGACTCCTGCAAGTTCAAGGGTGCTTCCCCGCTCTCCTTCCCCCTGGCACTTCCCCCAAATCCACTCTAGTTGGTTGGGAGAACCCTCAGTACAACATGTAGGAGATGAGAAAGGAGAAATGTCATAATAGCACAGCATTGAATTCCACCCTATATCTTTAAATGGAGTTTCAAAGACAGAACTGCCCTCTCTAACTGCCCTCCAAAGACAGGTCTGTCCAGACTAAAGTTGGGCACATGGGCACCCTGTGTATAGCAAGACAAACAAACCCTTCCAAAAACTGTTTGGTCAGACACTGGGTCAGACCAGTCCAAATTTCTGCAATGTCCCTAGCCATAAACTTAACCAGTGGCAGTTGTGGTAGGTGGCCATTTTAATTTCCCACAATGCCCGTGTGCATTAAAATGGCCGCTGCCACTACTGTCACTGGGTAAACCCAAAACTAGCCCAGACAAACATAGGAAAAGGCAAGCAAGAGAGCAGTTTATGGAAGGCCCCCTCAGACTTGGAAACCTTGAGCCAGTCACTGTCTCTCCACCTCATGTCAGCCAGAGCAAGAGAAATGGTTCGTGTCAGGTGCTGGGTTTAAGGGGGAAATGGCATCATCGCAAAAACTAATGTCATAGAAGCTTGTATTTGCATTTCAAAGCTTCATAAACATTTAATAGGGGATTTTTCCCCCAAATGAAAATAAAGTTGAACAGATGCTCCAAGCCATTACTTTCAGCTCCAAGCTGATTTCCTGAGGTAGCCCATGAAGATCGCAGTTGATATAAACTGATGTGTGACATCCACACCTTCCTGTTTCATTATATCCTCTGACTGAAACAAAATGAATAGAACAGAAGAGCAGGGAGAATCTTTTAAAATATTGTTACTGGAAGAGAAGCCTGGCACAAAGCTGTGCTTTCCACTGTAACTACAACATGACTTCTCCAAAACAAACTGAGACCTAGAAGAGTGGAATGATTGAAGTGTTACGAAGATACACTACCCAATGGAATATCCAGTGTTTTCTTGTTTCCCATCCTTTGCTCTTCTTGATCAAAACATTCCCTGGCAGATGAGGAAGAGGAAGAGAAGGGGAAGTTCAGATAGCATGAAGTTTGTCAGAAGCTGATTGATGGAGGGTGCTATAACTCATCGAAGAGTGCAGCTCAGAGTCTGGCACAAGTTTATGTCCGCCTTTGAGGTGGAATCTCAAAGAAAACAATCCATGGCTACTGTCAAGTTTACACCAGACCTTTTCCATCTGCTGAGTGTTTGCTTGCTTGCTTGCACCAAGAGGAACGTTTTTCCCTAAGAAGTGGAGGGGAGTGTTGACGATGCCTTCTAACATCCCTAGTTACAGGAAACGTCTCAGCCTGTGGATCAAACAGCATGAAGACTAGGCCTTAAAATCAGGCCTTAAATCAGGATTCCCTGTTGAGCCTGAAGGGTCCTGCCTGCCTCTTTCCAAATGGCTTTGGGCGGGGCCTAGAGGGCTCCATAAAGGACTGCTGCTGCTGCTCAACAGAGAGCCAGTGTGGTGTAGTGGTTTAGAGCGATAGACTCGTAATCGGGGGAACCAGGTTCGCGTCTCTGCTCCTCCACATGCAGCTGCTGGGTGACCTTGGGCTAGTCACACTTTGAAGTCTCTCAGCCCCACTCACCTCACAGAGTGTTTGTTGTAGGGGAGGAAGGGAAAGGAGATTGTTAGCCGCTTTGAGACTCCTTCGGGGAGTGATAAAGCAGGATATCAAATCGAAACTCTTCTTCTTCTTCTTCTTCTTCTTCTTCTTCTTCTTCTTCTTCTTCTTCTTCTCAACAGAGATGGCTCCTTTTAAAAAATTGTTATTATTTTTTATCTACGTCATTTTCAATTGTTATTGATATTAATGTTGTAATTTTTTAGTTTTAGATTTTATGATTTATGTGGAAAGTGTTTTCCATTTGATTGTGTACCTTTTGATGTGCTCTATTTATTGTTTATGACTTTTGTTATGTTGGTCATTATGTAAATCTCGTCATGTTGTAAGCCGCCTTGAGCACAGTTTCAACTATGGAAAGGCGCCATACAAATAATCAATCAATCAGGCCGAGGAAGGCATTTTCTAGTTGGTGGAGAAATGCAAAGAGGTGGCGATTCTGGTAAGCAAGGAGGTTGGTAAATTAAATAGGAACCTAGCATAAATCCAGCTTCATCCCACCTTTCCCTCTTACCTCTTGAGATACGATTCACCAGAGAAAGGCAAACATGAGAACTGAATATGCACATTCATTTTAATTAGTAAGAGGGTCTTGGGACCCTCCCCCCCCCCACACTGCCAGGAGCAGCACAGTGTTGGCAGTGAGGGAACCTGAACAGAGAGCATGGATCATTTTCAGATTTATACTGTGAGGGAGGCATGGTAAATACTTCCAAGTCCCTGCCAGGCATCTTGGCATAGCTACTGCATCAGCTTGAATGGGAAACCTTTCGCCCTCACATTCTTTCCTCCCAGATGTGTCCAAGTAAGATATACTCTGAGAATCAGGAGCCAAGGCTGAGGAGGGGTCCTACCTACCTGTCATCTGATTTCAGAGGGGCAGCATCTCAAAGTTGAGCTGGCTGGCTTTCACTTGAAATAATCTGCTTTTTAACCAAAAGCCCCACTGGATTATAAAGCCATCAAAGCTTGCATGAGATGACTAATCCTTTCAAGGGCATGCTGCTTAATACACACTGGCTGATGATACGACCAGCTTCATTTACTGAGCTCCACAGGTCTAATGGATCTTAGAAGGTCTACCTTTCTAAAAAGGAAGGATATGAATTCCACTTTGTGGCAATGCTAAGGCAGCATTGATTGGTCTATACTAGTGAGCGGCCTGTGATTATGACCAGCTTTCTTAATTTAATGGAGCCAGGGAAAAGGCATGGAAGACAATTGCTTTTAAACTCTGGGGGGTGGATTTCTATAGGGAAAGCTCAAATCTGCATCTCAGGGGACTTATTCAGCAGATTGAAGCAGTCACTCTGTCCCAAACAACAATTTTGTGTTGTGAATGCAGTGAGAAGGATACATTAAAGAAAATAATCACAGTCCCTTGCGAATGTTGACATTTATTGGCAATTCTTAAGAGGCCTGGTGGAAAATGTCAGAAAATGATGACATTGATTAGCAAATATCAAGGCCAATCAAGTCCAGGCTGCGAAGCAAAGAGCTCCTGACGTTGCACCTTTACTAAAGCAAAACAGGGTTGTACACAATCCATTTGTTGGATCAAAGTCCACTGGGAGTCTCAATGCAAGTGCATTAGAATAAATGATTTTGCAAAGAAAACAAAGTCCAAATTCCATTCTCACTTCCATCCTTCATCAGGAAAGGACAACATTCATCAGAGTACTGCTGTAAATATTGAAAGTAAGTCTCTTGATGTGATTGTTACTGACATTTATGAATTTATAATCATAACATTATGTATATATCATTATCTTGCAAAAAATCAGGGTGTTGTTTACCATCAAATCTCAAGAGCTACCAAACACTTTCACTAAATAACCCATTTCCCACATTCCAGTAAAATGTTGTCATTTAATAGCGAAGCATGCAAAACATCTAGAATTATGGGGGGAAATGTATTGTTTTTCTGGCATTTTCTTACCTGAGGTAATTGCAAATACACTGAAAAAAATTTCTAAATATAATTACAAATACATATGCAATGAACAATATGCAGTTTTAATACAAATATAAAAAATATTGTGCAGGAATAAAGATAGCCAAAATATCTGCAATGCACTCATATGTGTTGCATTATCACAAGTTAAAAGCCGACCATAAAGGGCTCTATCCAATTACCTTCTATTCAGAATATCCTAGGATAATCATGTATATTAATTTCAGTAGGTGTGCTCTGAGTATGACTAGCATCGGATACAACTCAAAATATCTAACAAACTTCCTTATAAATACAGTGTTGCAATATATGGCACAGGACAACCACTAGATCTACAAATCACCTTTCTTCTAGAGTTTTTTTTTCTTAATACACATGCCAGTTACAGGTTAATATAAATCAAGGACTCTCAAACTGAGATCCGTGGACCAGTAGCAGTCCTTGAGCTTCATTCAGATGGTCTACAACAAGTCTGGATTTGGGGTTGAAGATGGGGGAGGCACATCCCTTACATCCAAAATTCATATTGAATTTTAATTGCATTCTTATTGCTAATTTTATTTCTTATATTGTATTCTGTTGTATATTGGGACGCGGGTGGCGCTGTGGGTAAAACCTCAGCGCCTAAGACTTGCCGATTGCATGGTCGGCGGTTCGAATCCCCGCGGCGGGGTGAGCTCCCATCGTTCGGTCCCTGCTTCTGCCCACCCAGCAGTTCGAAAGCACCCTTAAGTGCAAGTAGATAAATAGGTACCGCTTTATAGCGGGAAGGAAAACGGCGTTTCCGTGTGCTGCTCTGGTGCCGGTTCGCCGGAGCAGCGTCATCACGCTGGCCACGTGACCCGGAAGTGTCTGCGGACAGCGCTGGCTCTCGGCCTCTAGAGTGAGATGAGCGCACAACCCTAGAGTCTGTCAAGACTGGCCCGTATGGGCAGGGGTACCTTTACCTATTCTGTTGTATTCAAATTTGAGTGCTCCAGAACTTCTCTTCATTCAACAGCTGCCTGGTAGAGCAAATCCACACACACTACTCTCAACGTTCTCTAAATCTGGAAGTGTTGCAGTTCTTTCAAGGGGGTCTTCAGTCCTTGCCTGGCTTCTCAGCTGCAGCCGTTCAAGTAAATTTCAACGAGTGTTGCCTAAGAATCTGAATCCAAAATATGATCTCAACGGATATACAACTGCTTTAACTGAAATCAGAAATTTGGCTCCAGATGCTCAGTTGTACGTTAACCAAACAAGTGCTTTGAGAGTTTCCTGTCTCTACTACAGCAAGGGAAAGTGAGCACAGCAAAACTCCATCCATTAATGATCCAACCCAGCCTATGTCTCATTCATTTCCCTTTCCCAAGGCCAGTTCAATGACAAAGATGCATGCTGCATTATTGCTGTCATGCCGTCTTTATACAGCTTTGAGTGGCAGATGTTGCTTCAGCTGTTTTGGTGGGGAAGCTCACACGAAACTTTTGTGTGGCCTGCCTTTTTAATTGCTCTGCACTTTTCCAGGCTTGTTACAGTTGCCTCAATTAAACTGGCTAATTTTAGCTGCATCCTGATTGCTCCCATCTGGGATTTGTTAGGAAAATTCACAAAAAAGCTTGAAATTTGGCTCTGGCCTGTAACAGCCCTGTGCTCTTCCTTCTCTGGTTTCCATCTTCATGTTGCCATTTTGTTTTGTTTTGTTTTTCCATCGCCCCAAAGCAGAGAAAGTACTGGGCCAAGACTGAAATGCAAAGCCAATGTTAATGTGATTCCCCTCTGGAGAAAGAATGGGCAAATTATGATGCATTGTGAGGCTGTGGTGTGAATTCAGGCATGTTTGCATCAAGCTGGTTCAGAACCAGATCTAAGGACTCAGCAGATCTGACTCCTCTTCAGGCATAACCAGAATGATTTCTCTCATTGCTATACTAGTCCAGTGTAAATACTAAATAATGCCAATGGATCTGCAGCTGGACTGCCAGATTTATTGGTTGCTAAAGAGGCTTCAATACTTTGGCCACCTCATGAGAAGAGAAGACTCCCTGGAAAAGACCCTGATGTTGGGAAAGATGGAGGGCACAAGGAGAAGGGGACGACAGAGGACGAGATGGTTGGACAGTATTCTCGAAGCTACCAGCATGAGTTTGACCAAACTGCAGGAGGCAGTGGAAGACAGGAGTGCCTGGCGTGCTCTGGTCCATGGGGTCACGAAGAGTCGGACACGACTAAACGATGAAACAACAACAACAACAAAATTCTATTGCATCCGAATGCCAGGACCATCTAGCATCCTTGCTCATACCTTGAGGATCTATTTTATCTGTCAGTTGCTGGCACAAACATTCATATAGTATACCATACCCAGGTGACTTTAAATTCCAGGGAGCAAACCATTCATACACAATGGATTGTCATGCAGATCAGTGGATTTCCTTTGTTCCACCGCAAATCTTATTGAGGCATCATCTGCATGGTGAGATGACCAACAGGTTCCACCATGGAAATCACTCCCCAAAGAAGGCATTTTAAAGCTGCCCTCTTGCAGAAGCCATTTTGCATCCACCACCCTCAATTTAACATGCCAAGTGAAAGTTGCCAAGTTGGGTTAGACCAATACATTTTGCTACCTGAGGCTACCAACAAGATGGCACCCACATTCCCCATTTCCATGTATATATATACAAGCACACACACAACTGGGCTCGCAGTTGACTCTTAGTTCAGCAATGCCAATGGGACAAGATCCTCTACTAGCTGAGGGCAGCTGGCAGACCACATGGTACATGTAGCTCTGTCCTCTATCTCCTGCTACTCCTACTAACAGCATCTGCTGCCTCCCTCTGCCAAATGATGGGGCTGGGCTGGCCCTGTTGCCAAGGGAACCACATGTCTGAAAAGCAAAGGAAGTTCCTTGGACCAAGTTGGAGGAAAGGATTCATATAATAGGAAAGGAGATGTGAGGGCTGGGGGAACACAACCAAAACCAATTGGCTCGATTATAACGAATTGCTTGATGACTTGAGGAAAGGGATTCTGCTATATCTCTGGTTCTGGTATGAACAACGTTCAGCACATTGTGGGTGGCCTGAAAGCCTGCCACTGTAAACAAGTAGAAAACAATTCATTGTAAGACATGTAGAGTCCAGCCAAGAGTTTTCCACAAATGATAGACCTGGGTCTGTGGGACGGGGTGTGTGTGAAGAGAAAAGGGAGTAGATTTTCACTTTGTCACTGGTGTTGTGCTTTGGATCATAACATGGCATGTTTCTTTTTGGGGTTCAGCATCCTACAGACCGCCTGTGGTTAAACTGGCATGCCATATGTCATATTCTGATAAAATCTCCTGAAAGTAAAAAAGAAAGAAAGAGACACTAAATATACATATATCTCTTTTGCCAGGGAGAACAAAGTTACAAACCATTTTCTTGTCTCTGCTTTTCTCAGAATTCCTTGGAAGCAAGAAGGACTACTCACTGGAAAGTAAGTTAAATTCCACAGCAACTCTAGAGCCAGTGTGGTGTAGTGGTTAAGAGCGGTAGTCACGTAATCTGGGTAACCGGGTTCGCGTCTCCGCTCCTCCACATGCAGCTGCTGGGTGACCTTGGGCCAGTCACACTTCTTTGAGGTCTCTCAGCCCCACTCACCTCACAGAGTGTTTGTTGTGGGGGAGGAAGGGAAAGGAGATTGTTAGCCGCTTTGAGACTCCTGAAGGGGAGTGAAAGGCGGGATATCAAATCCAAACTCTTCTTCTTCTTCTTCTTCTAGTCCTGGGAGAGTTTCTTCACCAACCCATAGGCTCCAGCAGGCCTTGGTGTTGGTCGAAGGCAGTTGGAAATCAAAGCACAGCTCAGCTTAAAATACATGCAGTAATGTTTTCTATGGATCTGAGAAATGGGTTTGTTGGAAGAATGGGAAACTTACAGCCCTCTTGACGTTGTTGAACTCCAGGTCCCATAAACTTCAGGCAACATAGTCAATGGTGGTGGGTGATGGGAGTTGTAGTTCACCTACATTTGGAGGGCCACAGGTCCCCTATCCATAGTGCACAGTAGCCCACTGAGAAATGTTGCTTCGTTCTCAAAATTATCTTTGTTGCCCTTGAAATTCCTTGAAAGCTTCACCAAAACAGGAGACTTCAAATTTGCCTCACATTTTTTCTTTCTGATTAAATTGTGGAGCAACTGGAGCTGAGATAAAATTTCACCACTTTTTGTAAACAGCAACTGTGCTTACCAAAACAAAAAAACAAAAAACCCCTCACTTTTTCATGTTTTTCCCTTTTTGCTTTTTTTGCAAAGATGTTCATGTATTCATTACTGATATCATATAGGCACCTTCACTTTATTTTTTACAGTGGCTGCTGAAACCATTCTTTTTTAGATAGGTCTACCCATTAGAAAGTTGATGCGAGTTTTGGTCTCTTTTTATTCTATTGTTATTTTAGCAACTGAAAGTCTTAAATTATTGTTGTTGCTTTATTGATAATTTTATTGGGCTTCTTTGTAAACTTCTTTCAGGTGCAGTTGGGGTTTTTTTAGAATTAAACAGTGTACAAATGTTATGAAATAAACCAAAATTCAATACTCCCACTTGCTCTCGCTCGCTTCACTGTGCTGTCAAATCTAATTGACTATGTAGCATCAGCCTGTTTTCTGTGGGATCCTGTTTTGTGTGGGATCAACTATTTGACTAATCCAGAAAGGGAAAAAGAAAGGGGGGCAATGAATGAAAAAACCATCAGCAGCCAAGGAAAACAATGACATCCAAAAGGATTGAAATGAGATGAATATTCACACAATGGAAGGAATGTTAGGCAGAAATTTCTAGTCCACATTTATTTTTTCAGTGATTTTTGTGCTTATTATAAAATTGTGAAATTCTCCTCCCTCCCACAAGCCCTCCATAATGTCACTAGGTAGCCAAATTTCATTAGTTGCTCAGCACTGTGACACCATCCTGTTCTTTGTGATCCCTAATTGGGTGGGATCATGCATGTGACTAATCCAGATTGAAGGAAAAATCGGCAAGGGGGGAGGGACTTGTTTCCAAAAAAACAAACACCAGGTGGGGGCAACAAAGGCAACAGTGGGCTTTAAAAGCATTTATACAATCTAAGCATGCTTTGTGGAACGTTTCACCTACCAAAGTTGCTAATTTTGACCCAAGACAAAAGATGGTGATAGATTGAATGATGTGAGCCCATAATTTTTGACTTTTTCCGGACCCAGAACCCAAAGGTGCATTTCTTAATTTTTCGCCACGTGTGCTTGTAAGGTGGTTGTGCTGCTTTATGCAACTCACCTTAGATCAGGCCTCAACCTGGTGGTGGGCCCCAACTCGCCAGATGAAGGCCAATGGTGGAACCTGTGGAAAACAGCATCCACTTTCCCAATGCATGCTGCATGTGTGTTGTTCCCTTGTGCACTGGAAAGCAGGAGTCCAAGAGGAGACAACCCCCACCCCTTCATTTCTAAACGCAGCCCTTGGCTCTCGTGTTGAGGTTGCTCTTTGAAATCAGGTCAGTGCCCGCATTAGCAACTGCCTCCCCCCCCCCCCTTTCTTGGTTCCCTTCAGCCTAATTGTTTTTCCTGGTTTAATGAGCAAGTATCTGCCAGGAGATATTAGCAATGGACCGAGAGGAGGACCTAAGAAGGGTGGTTGATTTGTCAGGAACGCTTATGATTACCAGCTTGAAGGATCTGCCGGCTACTCACTCACTTGATTGCTTTCTTGCTATCCCTGCCTGTTGCGACAGAGGAGGACCTATAAATGCCCAAGGAGACCAATACGATGCTGAAAATCAGGAGTCTGACCCACCAGTAGTTTTGTAGGCCAGAAATTATGCACGGTCTGATTAATCAGAGAAAAATTATGATCAGGGATGTCTGAGAATTGCCAGTGCAATGGAAATGGGGGTAAAAATGGCTGTTGTTCACTTATTCGTCACATGTCTGGCACGAAAATCAATCCAGCAGATATGATTGGTATTCACTGGTGTTGTGGTTTTCAGTCTGTAGATTATATATAACAATATGGAACTGACCAATTTGCTTTGTGTTCACAGTATTTGCATTGGACTGCATGATGAGCAATAATGTAATGATAATGAAACGAATGGTGGGTGGACTACTAGACCTAATCAGAGCAGACCCATTGAAATTAATGAACATGGCTAAATTAGTTCTATTAATTTTGATAGGCCTACTCTGAATAAAAGTTAGTTGCATTCCACCTTACGTAATTAATTACATAAAATTTCAGCATATCGAACACCAAGACAAACAATGTAGCTTTTCTCAGAAGCCAAACTGCAGAGGAATGGAAAGAGGGCTGCATGATTCTCTGATGAATCCGGGTCAAAATGGATTAAAATCCTAAGGAAAAGGAGAGAGCAAGACAGAGGAAGTAAAATGAAGCTTCTGTTCTTATCAAATGCCCAGCGCATACTCAGTCATGAGACACATACATACACCCCTCTGTCATTTGGAGTGATGCAATCCATCTCACCACTTCATTCTTCTACATATATATTCAAGCGCAGACCATCTCTCTTGGGAAATGTCTTAACACTTACTGGACTGCTGTGGGTTGCCTTCTTTCCACTCCAGTTAATAGATTTCTTTCCTTTTACCCAGGAATGGGGAACCTATGGCCTTCTTAATGTTGCTGAACTTCAACTCCCACATGCCCAGCCAGGGTGGCCAATGGTGGGGCATGATGGGAGTTGTAATTCAGCTATATCTAAAGAGTCACAGGCTCCCCATTCTTGCTTTTATGCATACACTGATGTGGTGCTTGAAACCCAATAGGGTGCCTTGTAGGTTACACCATTTTTAACACCACATACAGGTGAAACTCGGAAAATTAGAATATCATGGAAAAGTTCATTTATTTCAGTAATTCAACTTAAAAGGTGAAACTAATATATAAGACAGACTCATGACATGCAAAGTGAGATATGTCAAGCCTTTATTTGTTATAATTGTGATGATCATGGTGTACAGCTGATGAAAAACCCCCCAAAATCACGTCTGCACATGTCCAGACACCAAAAATTACTTCTGTGCAGGCGCGATTTTCAGCGTCTGGGCATGTGCAGAAGCGAATTCCAGCACCGCGGACATGTGCAGACGTGATTTCCGGCATCGCGCTGTGCCAGTCCGGTCCACGAAAGATCTCCATGGGAGTGATCCAGCCCATGGCCGGTAAACCTTGCTGACCCCTGGCCATGACTAAGAGAACATGAAGTGCTTTTGATCCCCGCTACTTTCAGAAGGAGAGAGGGAGAGTGATATTAAGGTGCATGGATAGCTCAGGGACTCAGCTATGCAGCTGCATATGAAATGTTTTAAGTGTGTTTTAAGTGCAGTATACAATGTGGCACTAGATGGTGATGGTGAGCCTTATGGAAAATTCAATGTATTTTTTAAAAAGTTTCGATCCTCGTGTGGGACAGCTGCATTTTCCTGAATTGCAGGGGGTTGGACTAGATGATCCTCAGGGCATACGTATGCTTGAGGGTGCAGCCTTAAACACATGCTTAAAATTGCAATCCATGTCTACTTCGACATTAGCCCTGTTGAGTTCAAATGGGATGTGCTCCCAGGCAAGTGTGCAAATGACTGCAGCCCAAATCACTCCTGCTGACATCAATATGAATAAAAAGCTAGATTTAACTGGCTGGATTTTGCATCATCACTATCACCACCACCACCATCCTTACAGGTTGTTTGACATGTAAAAAGGCCTTCTCCCTCCTCACAGCCCTCAGAGGCCTTTGGTCACATTATCAACCCCATTTTTGCTTGCCTCGATTCATCCCAATTAAGGGGCATTCTCATAATGGGGAAGCGAGATGAAACACAGCGCGATGCTCACTCTGGTGGACGAAATTCCTCTTGCTTACTAAAGTCAGGCTAATGTGCACATATATGCGCAAGCAGGTTGCTGACCCAGCTGCAGCCTTCTGGAGTGTCTCAACGCTCCTTCTGGCTGGACAGATTCCCAGCATTTAAATAGTAGGTTACTTTGCAGAAACATACTTGCCAGGAGCCAAGCAACAAAGCTCTTTTTATTCTGTCCTTTTTGCAAGGTGGGGTGGGATAGGGGCCAGGAACACCCCCCTCCCCCTGAGAACCAATTACTGGGGTCTTTTGGAATTTTTAATTGAATATTTGTATTATAAACAGGAGCAGGACCCGTAGCCTTGATTAGGGGAAGCAGAGAGACAATGGCCAGGGTCTTGTTTGCTTTTCATTCTGGATTAAGGACTTTCCATTGTTTTCAAAGCTCCTAGATGGTGGCTCTGGGGATAATTAGTCTGAATTTTGTTTGCTGTCTGACTCCCTCTCCATGCTTCCCTCCTCTTTTGCCTCTTCTCACCATCACATGGTGGCAGAGACTGAAGCAAAGCCTTAACATTACCAGCCAGGTCTTCTGTTACACAACTGGGTTTTCTGGAGGCTTTGATACCTCTGGATGAAGCTTAGCTGGGGCGAGTGGGCAGAGCTCATAGAAGTTTAAGTCTTTGGGTCTCACCAGGAAGATAATTTGGGCATATCAGCTTGTATGCTAAATTTGAACCATATGTCTGTATGGTCTACCAACTCTTTCCTCTTCAGAGCATCCCAAGAGAAAGATTCCACCTTGGTAATGAAAAGAACTGGGCCTCTCATCCCCTTTTAGAACTGTCTCAACTTATCAGTTCTGCTAAGGAAAGTATTATTCCAAGTTCTGGGTCCTTATTAGGAGGTGTGTACGGAGCCTAGGACTTGCCGATCAGAAGGTTGGTGGTTCGAATCCCCAAGACAGGGTGAGCTCCCGTTGCTCAGTCCCTGCTCCTGCCAACCTAGCAGTTCGAAAGCACATCAAAGTGCAAGTAGATAAATAGGTACCGCTCCGGTGAGAAGGTAAACGGCATTTCTGTGAACTGCTCTGGTTTGCCAGAAGCGTCTTAGTCATGCTAGCCACATGACCCGGAAGCTGTGCGCTGGCTCCCTCGGCCAATAAAGCGAGATGAGCGCCGCAACCCCAGAGTCGGTCACGACTGGACCTAATGGTCAGGGGTCCCTTTACCTTTTAACAGACAAAAGGAGTGCTCAAACTCAAAGTGGCCCACAGTGCTGCAAACTTCTTTTTATCTGTTACGTCTGCCTCTAACATGCCAGACGAGGAGTAACAGTAGTTCCATTTCTTACCTCCATTTCACCATTAGGTCCCAGCAGTGCTTCTCTTCTAGAAAAAAAGGTGCCCGTATTGTGTACTCTTGGGTACCCCCAGAAAAAAGCACCAGGTTGCAGCCATTTAAGGATCACATAAAAGCGAAATTCCCATACATTGGTACCTTGGGTTACATACGCTTCAGGTTACATACGCTTCAGGTTACAGACTCCGCTAACCCAGAAATAGTACCTCAGGTTAAGAACTTTGCTTCAGGATGAGAACAGAAATTGTGATTCGGTGGTGCGGTGGCAGCAGGAGGCCCCATTAGCTAAAGTGGTACCTCAGGTTAAGAACAGTTTCAGGTTAAGAACGGACCTCCAGAACGAATTAAGTACTTAATCCAAGGTACCACTGTATTAGAAACAGTTTAAAATAAATTTCAGTGACACGAATAGGATGGATCCTGGTGTTATTTACTCCAATGGATTGCTTTGTTGATGCAGTTACTAGTTTGTGCCATTTTAAAAACCAATGCTATTTCTATTATCACATCATTGTACTACATTTCTTTAAGCTGCTGGGGGTGGGGCAGGGTTGGCATACAGATCTGCCCTTGCAGATTATAGCTTTGTTGGGCAGGGTAGGCTAGGCTCAAAGAGCGAATGGCCCAAGGTGAACTTCCTGGCTGGTCAGGGATGCAAATGCAGTTCTCAGCAGCCAGAGTCCAACAGGCAAGCTACCACACCACCCTTTGTCAGCTCACTATTCCATGACTGGCACTGAAAAACGGGATATTATGCTATGTTTGCTGCTATTTGGGAGAAGAAGGATAGATAGACAGATGATAGATTAGATAGATAGATAGATAGATAGATAGATACATAGATAGATAGATAGATAGATAGATAGATAGATAGATAGATAGATAGATATAGATAGATAGATCAGGGGTCTGCAACCTTTAAGACAAAAAGAGCCGCTTGGACCCGTTTCCGAAGAAAAAAAAACTGGGAGCCGCAGAACTCGTCATTATAAAAATAACTTTTTTGTCACTTTTTTATTATTTCTTTGTTTGACCCCTCAGAATTACTCCTCCTCATAGAAATAAACGTTAAATTAACAAGTTACCTTTTTGTGTGTGTGTGTTCTTCACTCCCCTTCAAAACAGTGACCAGCGTACATGCCCCCTTTCAATGCAGTGACCAGCGTACATGCCCCTTACAATGTAGCGGGCGGGAAGGTGACGTCGGGACGGTGCATGACTAACGCACGCACCGCCCCCATGTGACATCACAGCAATACAGCGCCCGCCACAGTGGGGAGTGTCGGGGCGCACAATGCGCCTCCTCCCCTCACTAGTATCCGCCCCGGAGCCGCGGCAAATGTGTAAAAGAGCCACATGCGGCTCTGGAGCCGCGAGTTGCAGACCCCTGAGATAGATGATAGATAGATAGATGATAGATGATAGATAGATAGGTAGATAGATAGATGATAGATAGATGATAGATATAGATAGATAGATAGATAGATAGATAGATGATAGATAGATAGATGATAGATAGATAGATAGATAGATAGATAATCTCTTTATGTATCTATGTAAGGTAAAAGGTAAAGAACCCCTGGACGGTTAAGCTCAGTCAAAGGCATGTATGGGGTTGCAGCGCTCATCTCGCTTTCAGGCCAAGGAGCCAGCATTTGTCCACAGACAGCTTTCTGGGTCATGTGGCCAGCAGGACTAAATTGCTTCTGGCACAATGGAACACCATGACAGAAACCAGCACACACAGAAATGCCATTTACCTTTCCGCCACACTGGTACCTATTTCTCTACTTGCACGTTTGGCATGCTTTCGAACTGCTAGGTTGGCAGGAGCTGGGACGGAGCAACAGGAGCTCACCCCATCGTGGGGATTTGAACCACCAACCTTCCGACTGACAAGCCCAAGAGGCTCAGTGGTTTAGACCCCAGCGCCACCCATGATCTGACTGTCTGTCTGTCCGTCCATCCATCTATCTCTTAGTGTTCTTGAACTTTCGGTCCCAATACATTGTTGAATTATAACTCCTATCATCTCTGACCACTGGCTAAGCCATCTGGAGATGATAAAACGTTAGCAGGGTTGGAGTAAATTAAGCAGAGATATAATGAATAATTAGAATATGCAATAGGACTGGATAACTAAAATAAACCATGGAAGGGGGTGGGAAGGGAAGTCGATAGTTAATGTATGGTTATATTGGTTAATGTATGAGTGTGAAAAATTTGTAGTAGAAAAAATAAAAAATAATTTTAAAAGCCAGCTGAAGGTGATGGGAGTTTTAGTCCAGCAACACTGGGGATGCAAGGTTCAAGAACACTGTCATAAAGGAGCCTTACCGACCAACAGCTACCTGCATATTTTACACTCTCCTTGAAGGCATGGCTATGAACTCTCTTGGGGGGGTTAGGTATTATATTTTATGTGCTATTAGATATAATATCTACTCTCAGACTGATTTTAATAAGGAGTGAGTTATAAATTGCCCAGAAAATGCCACGGTGAGCTTCTGCACCTTATTTGTCACTGCACTACCTCTCATGAGAGCTAATAAAAGCACAGAGGGCAGGCAGATTGCCAGAGATAGCAAGGAGGAAAAGGATGGGGACCAGGAGGTTCTGGAAATCAGTGTGGGTCTCAACAGGGCACTGATGATGCTGATCCCTGATGCTCCTCTGTACAATTAATATAGCAGGGATAGGGAAACTGGGGCCCTCCAGGTACTACTAAACTGCACCTCCCATCTTTCCTAAGCACTGGTCTTCCTTGCTGGAACTCATTAGAGTTGGAATCCAACAGGTTTCCCATGCCTCTATGCAGAAAACGACTTTGCAAAGGAGAAGGATTTCAACCAAAGCTTCCTGACATGCTTGTCTCTGCTCAATAGGGAACTGTTTTTCGTAAGAGAGGTGCATTCAGACATGCGATCCCCGTACATGCAGTCCATAACAGGCTAGAACAGAGCTGGCAGGGCAACCTATAGCTCTCCAGACATTGCTGGACCACGATTCCCCATCACTTACGTGGCTGGGATGATGAGAACTGGAGTTCGCCATCTTTTGGAGGGCCACGGGTACCCCATCCATGCCCTGGAGTCGAAAAAGGCTTGTCCTCTTAGTGAGAAGGAAACCTCATCTGGAAGTTCTCCTGCTTCCTCGACTTTTGGTACGGGAAGAAGACTTCAACGATCCTGCTTAATAATGTGATGTCTTTCTATGAGAAAATATTTTCCAAGCTGTCTTATTCCCCACTATTTGATTTACTCCAACATATGCATTTCAGTGGATTTATGCTCCAAACAAAATAAGCTGGAGCATGTCCCAAACGTCTGGAGCCCTATGAATACTTTCTTCAATTACACCGAATGAGATCATGGAATAATTGGAATGTTGTGATGAATGCTCTGCTAGGTAATGCGTGCACACACACACACACACACACACACAGGCAGGCTTTGTTTTACCTCTCTTGTGATAAAACAGCATTCTGTTCCATATATTTGTTCTCTTCCCTTGTTGCTTTCTGCTTTGTAAAAACCTTCACTTTGATGGCTAATGTATCTGAAAGCTGAGAGGCGTATGCTAGCCATGTGATTGTGTCCTCGTCGGCCATGCTTATGATGCACAACCTGCTAACCAGCAACAAGACTCACAACCGGTGTTGCTGAGTTCAGCATATGGAAAGCACAGCCTCAGAAAAGCCAGAGTGGTTTCAGTGGAATGCAAGTGTCTCCTACAGTGACAGCACCCTGTAAATAATATCACTGTGGTTTGGCATGGTCCGTTACCCCCACCCCTACTCCCCCATGATGACAGCTAGTATTATTAAGTCACTAGAAATCTGCTCTAAAAATCCAGGTGAGCAAGTTGTTCTGAGATACTGAGAACAAATAAAACTTTCTTCTTTTGATTAGTTCTGGGTCATCAACATGGCGCCCACAGAGGCTTTCCTTTGTGCCAACGGGGTTCCCTCTTCCTGCTGAAACTACACTGGAAAGAAAAAGTCTATTGAAACTTAGGTTGTGGAGTGTGTATGGGGTTCGTAGGTTTTTTTTCTGGTTTGCAAACATGCCCATGAGCTCAGAAAGCTTGCTGACCCTCAAATCCTTTTTGCTCAAAAGAAAAGGGCCCTTGTTTGACTTGTTCTAATAATATCACTATAAATAACAAATAATCGCAACAGATATTCTTACAAGATACAGGTTGCCTTTTAACAATTTAATCTAGGATTTATTCAGGCGTTGGCATCTTGCTCATTGCCATGGTAAATCTTAAATCTCTTTTGACAACCTCCCTCCCATCATCTAAAAAACCAAGCTTGGCCTTCTATTGAATGCAATATTGCCAGCCTAAGACCAATTGATGAAAGACCTACCATCACGGAACTGTTTGCAGCTCAGGAAATTTGAGTTATTTGCATCTTTTGGAATTATTATTGCAGGACAGCACGGGTATTGTGCTTTTAAAGGCTGCGTAGCAGGCAGGCATTCAACAGGTTAACCCTTTTCTAGTACGGAAATTCAATCATGGGGAAAGCTGCACCTGTTGACACCATCCACCCAGATTGAGGAGCTACCAAAAAACAAGGCCCTCTGAATGTGGATTTGGCCTTTGATTGGGCCAATGAGTTAAGCTGAGTGCACATTATAAGCACCACCTGTAGCTACACTTAAGGATCAGTTGCAGTTTAGATACAGTCCATCAAACCAAAATGGGACTCTACAACTTACCTGAGAGACCACACTTTTCTTATCATTCTAGTACAGTGGTACCTCGGGTTACGAACTTAATTCATTCCGGAGGTCCTTTCTTAACCCGAAACTGTTCTTAACCTGAGGCATGCTTTCACTAATGGAGCCTCTTCCTGCTGCTGTTCTGCCAGCACACGATTTCCGTTCTCATCCTGGGGCAAAGTTCTCAACTCGAGATACTACTTCCAGGTTAGTGTTTGTAACCGAAGTGTTTGCAACCCGAGGTACCGCTGTATAATCCTTAAGAGCAGTGAATATCTTTGCTGGTAGCATCCATGCTCTGAGACCATCAAGCAACACAACAAACCCAGGCAACTGCTTAGGGTAGCATAAAGGTAACAGAGCCTATGAAGCAGAGTCTGATCTGCTTGGGATTCAAAGACCCAGGACTTGCCACACATTCTCCTCCACCCAACCACATGCTGATTCTTCACCAGATCAGATTAACTCACCATTGGCTGTCAGACTAGCAACTTGAAGAACGAAAGGACAGAATTCTTATTACTTTGGCATTCCGGGATTTTGTTTTGCTTTGTTATCTCTACCAGTCCAGCAAAGGTTTCACTTGAGGAGGAACCCCTAAATTAACTTTGAATTTAGCTGTGGCCAAAATGTAGTCAGAACCTAGAAAAGAGCGGGGGGGGGGGGGAGGGATCATTAAAAATTTCATTCACCTTTGTCAGGGACTGGGCAGAGGAAGAACAGTGGAGACTGCCTCCCCATCCCGACCCTTCCAGGGAGCAGGAAGAGGAAGACAGTATAGATTTACAACAGGGGTTTGAGGGAGGTCGCAGCTCAGAGGCAGATGAAGGGGAAAGTTGGGAAATCATGGGAGAGCCAGAGCAACATCCAGCTGACACATTGTCATTAGAAAACATCCCAGACCCTCTATCTCCCAGAACCCGGCGAGCCTTAAAAGTAGGAGAGCAAAGAGCTCAAAGACAGAGGGCAGGTAGCAGCACCCATAGAGGAGATGATGAGAATGAGGAAGTGGGAGAAACGGGGATGGAGAGTCACTTGGGACAATGCCATTATCCAAGAGGCTGGGTTCTATAGCCTCTCTCTGTAAAGACTGAAATAAAAAAGGATGGTAAGAAACTTTTCTTTGTCTTTATATTTTCCTAGGCAACCAGCTGGTAGCCACTGACAGCATCCTGACAACCTCTGATTTTGCAGCACTTTGTTGATCACTGTAATGCAGAGATGAGGAAGTGGACCCTGTTGCTTGGTCAAGTCCCTAATCCCCACCTCATGGGCCATCTTTGACAGGTCATATAATGATATCAGGTGACTGACACCTGTCAACAGTCAAAGGATGTCACTGTAACCACTGATCAGTTGTTTGGAGTCCCTTTGGTGGAAACAGCTTGGGTTCAAGTCGTTTCCTCCAAATGGAGCGTTAATGCTGTGTTGGAGCATGTGATTTAAATCCAAACCACTTCTTCGGAGGGAAAAATGCTTCATTGGGCTCCAAACTATTTCTTCCAAATGGATGCATTTCCAGTTCTGCAATTAAATAGTTTGAATTCAAACAACATCCTCCAAATAAAGAAAGTGGATTGTATCCAACCAAGGGCTATTGAAATGTATGGACTTAAGTCAGTCATGTTTGTTAAATGGGCCTACTCTGAGTAGACTAGCATTGGCTACAAACCTGTGAGTGCCTTTGGCTACAGTAGGGAGTTCCTAATGGTGGACTCCTCGGCATAACCAATTCTAATAGGGCTCCCTTGTCAACACCAGTCAGCTGGTTGGTGCTAACAGGGAACCCCACGTGCAAAAGAGCATTTGGGAGCTCACTTTAGACACCCAATTGTTCCTTTGTAGCCACATCCATACCTGGCCCACCCCCATCACAGTTGATGCCAGGTGTGGGAAAGTTGGGCGGAGATTGTATGAAATGGCTTCAGAGTCCAAACAGGGACCTATGAAGGGCCAAATTAAGCCTGCTGAATTGGGGTTCCTCACCATTGCTGTAGTAAAAAGTGAGAAGCTTGAAGCCACTGAAGAACAAAACTTGTGTTGCTTCAAGGTGGAACGTGTTGGTTGTTTGCCCTACTTGCCAATTCAGATTGTTAGCTGTTCTTTGGAACTAGCCAGCAGAACAGCTGGAGATGGAACAAGATTTTGTTTGCCCCTCATTTTAATGCAACCTGACTACATTCACATACCCCTAGACTCTAATTCACAAATCAGCATACCATTCTTCTTCAGATTTCACACTATTTCACTGCAATTCCCTGCTGGGGAAAAAAATGTATGAAATGAACAAAGAATGTGTGCTTTAGCATTAAATGGGTTTAGAAATATACATATTGAAATAAATATAAATAAGTACCTTTTATGCAATGAAATACATTTTTAAATTTAAATTTTGGGTGCAGATTAAAAAAAACAACACAAAATCACCCATTACTGAGGAAAGGGAAGGGAATGGCTTTATGAATGAGCACATCTGAAGCTGAAATGAATTGCAAATAGACTGATCTGCCAATCCCATACACAGCAAATATCCCCTTCCATGAAGATATTTTATGATCTGTCCGTTCATTATTATTAAGTGGGCAGGGAAACAGGAGAGAAAATAGCCCATAAATGGAAGAGAGGAGAGCAACTCCTGGCCTCTTAATGGTGATTCATGGTGTACAAGCTGTTGGGAGCGCAGGTGTGTGCTTAGAAAATATCCTAATTACCTGAACCTGCTTGTTGTATTGTCTGTGTATGTAGGCCTGTGATTTATGAAGCTCTGAAAAGCTAGGTAAGATCATCTGTGTGCCCTGAGGCCAGAAGAAGCAAATCTGGCTGCAGCAAACATTTCTGCTTGGCCCCCTCATCCCCATCTGCCTTTGCATTCAGGGCTGCTCAGTAAATTGAAGGCTCATGCTTTGCAGATACTGAAAGAACCATAGAGGAACCTAAGCGAAAGGCAGATTCCTGCCCTGAGGAGCCTACAGTCTAAATGTAGGCTACATAAAGGGAGAAGAAGAGAGGGGGTGGGAGAGGAGAAAATAATAAAGTTGAGATTAGAATGGGAAACGCCTGTATGCACAAAGGCTTGGATTCAGCCATGGACTAGGTTATTGACAGTTCTTATAACTCGAAGAAAGCAATTTGTGAATGGGCCAGAGGACATCATGGGAATGCTGTTAGATTCTACACAAAGAGGATACAGTGGTGCCTCGCAAGACGAAAATAATCCGTTCCACGAGTCTCTTCGTCTAGCGGTTTTTTCATCTTGCGAAGCAACCCTATTAGCAGCTTAGCGGATTAGCGCTATTAGCGGCTTAGCGGATTAGCAGCTAAAAGGCTATTAGCGGCTTAGCGGCTTAGAAAAAGGGGGGGGAGCGGGGAAAAATTGGAACACTCACAAGACGTTTTCGTCTTGCGAAGCAAGCCCATAGGGAAATTCGTCTTGCGAAGCAGCTCAAAAACGGAAAACCCTTTCATCTAGCGGGTTTTCCGTCTTGCGAGGCATTCGTCTTGCGGGGCACCACTGTATCATCATGAAATCACCAGAGTTACATAAATAAATGCTCAGGGCCCAGCTTCAAAATTTCATAGGCAACAACATCCAGGAGAGAAATGGTTGGGGACAGGAAGGCTGCATAATAATAATAATAATAATAATAATAATAATAATAATAATAATAATAATAATTTTTATTTATATCCTGTCCACCCCAGCCGAAGCCGGGCTCAGAGTGGCTAACAACAGTAAAGTAATACAGCAGTCTAAAATCAATTCATTATAAAATCAGTTCAAATCAAATTAATGGCAACCATTGGGCTAGAGTTCTATGAGGATTACAGAGGGAGAGAGGAGGTCAGACTGTGCCTTGCCCAAGGGCCTGGTGGAACAGCTCTGTCTTGCAGGCCCTGCGGAAAGATATCAAGTCCCGCAGGGCCCTAGTCTCTTGTGACAGAGCATTCCACCAGATCGGAGCCACAGCCGAAAAAGCCTTGGCTCTGGTTGAGGCCAGCCTAAACTCCCTGTGGCCCGGGACCTCCAAGATGTTTTTATTTGAAGACTGTAAGGTCCTCCATGGGACATACCAGGAGAGGCGGTCCCATAGGTACGAGGGTCCTAGGCCGTATAGGGCTTTAAAGGTTAAAATCAGACATCTCCAAGCTTCCTCAAATAACAGAGAACACCTTCAAAAGTATGTAGGTTAAATAGGTAGAGTGGAGAATGGGATTGCACATGTTTCCTTCACCAGCAACTTAAGCAATCTGAATAGACCCATCTGAACTGAAGGTCTGAACAGAGCCATATGTGCCTGCCCTTCTGCAGACACCTCATTGGCACATACCACTCTATGCACATATTAGACTCTTCAACATGATTGGGAACCCTGGGGAAGACAACAACATTCCCTGAGTTCACATTGTGCTGCAACCTTATTGAAGGACCAAGTCTGGTCAGGGACTGGATACGGGAATGAATTTTATGATGGAAGAAAAGGTAGGGTACATAGCAATAAATTAAATGTGTCTACAATTGAAAGTTTGAAATCCACTCATCTAGGAAAATATGAAGCTGTCTTATACTGTTGGGTAACTGTTGGGTCACCAAGCTCAGAATTGTGTACATTAATGGGCAGCAGCTTGGCAGGGTTTCACACTGCCTGGAGATGCTGGGGATTGAACCCAGGACCTTTGCACGCAGAGCAGATGTTGTACCATTTCCTCCAAATGGGCAGACATCCACAGCTTGAAATATTTCTATAAGACTGTCTTCCCTACCCCTCCACGCTGATCACATTTTCCAAAGCTCCGTGTTTGGAAGCGTGAACAGCAGTTATGCATTTGAATGCGCAAACCCTGATCTCTGGTTCTGTATTCTGTGTTAGCAAAGAAGTTGTGTTTGCAAGTAACTGATTATCAATGTGTAGCAGAAAGAGAGCCATTACCCAGATACCCCCAAAGTGCAAACCTTTTCCAGACACACCTGAAATGACTTGTGATTGGTAGGAAATTGCTGGCTGCCAATCACGTTCCGTCTGGGTACCCAAAACCCTTAAAAGGGGATTTTATTCCTCTTCATTCCCACAACCTTCAACCAATACCTGAGGCTGCCAGCTTCAGAGGTGACCACCGAGAGCAAGTTTTGCAATGTCAGTTTGGGTTACTATAAGATTAGTTACACAAATATTCTGGAATGGTGTTTTATATAACTTTTGAGGTGCATACGTGCAATTTCACCATCTCTTCATTATTACATATACTCTTTTGAATAAAGTGTTGAATTGGATTTCTGGGCTAGGCTGATTTCTGAAGGCACTCAAGGGTTGGTTGTCCTCCCAGTTATTTTAGGCTGCTTGGATTATGCAACTAGTTGTTAAAGTGCCCAGGACATCAGGAGAGGAGATGGGCTGCAGGGACCACTACGTTAAGAAGCACCTGAACCACCTGAGAAGCCCTGGTGATCCAATCTATGAAAAAGCAGTGCTGAAAGGTGATTCTGCTCCTATCTTTCAGCCTTGCAAGCCTGACCTTCTCCTAGAAAAACACAAGGAGTTTGCAAGCCATGGCCTCTGACCCACAGCTGTGTGCCTCTAGCTGCTGCCAATGGCAATCCATCAGAATCAGCCATGTCTTTGGGTGCTTGCACTCATACTCTGCTAACAGAGCAGCTTATTTAAAAAAGAGAGAAGTCCTCCCCCCTTCCATCAGATTTCATTCGCCTTTAGATTCTGTTTCAAGAATCAAAGTTCATCAGCCGTGCAAGATGACCTGGCCTCTTTCAAGCTCAACTGGGTGGCCTGACAAGGCTCCAGTTTTGTTTCAGATCTTTGCCACTGGAACTCAGTATTGGCTGTGGATGCTTCCCTCCTTGCAATTCAATGTGGGGAAGCATTCCAGAAAAGGAATTCTCAGCATCCCTCTTGTTCTCTCACATTCCTCCATGGACCTGCCCTTGCAAAGCACTGCTGCTCCACCTAAGCTAACTGTTTGCAGAACCTCTGGACTCTTCCTGACCTTCTCATTTGTTAAAATAAAATTAAGGGGATTCTGCACACATGCAAGTCAACTCACAAGCTTCAGATTCAGCCTTGACTCTACACAACAAATGGCTAGATCAGAGAAGGATAACCTCTCAAGTCTGGAGGCCATTGTGACCCTTGAAGTTCTCTCTGGACAATGCTTCCTTTGCTGACCACATCCCCTATCCTTGGGGCACAACACTCACTGGACCTACTCTATCACTTCAAGTATCTGGCTACCTGATTGCAATGGAGACTGGTCTGTTAGGACTTATGGGGCTACAAAGAGAATGTCAAGCAATTTAACATCCCATACGCACACACACACACACACACAGAGAGAGAGAGAGAGAGAGAGAGAGAGAGAGAGAGGGACAGACAGACAGACAGACAGAGAGATCAAAACCATACGCTCTTGCCTGTCTCAAACACATTTTATACATGCATATGAACTCAGAGAAGCTCTGCAAACATTTTTGTCAATATACCATTCTCTGGCCAACTAGACCTCCACAGCACTCAACCAATTCTAATCCAAAAGCATAGTTATAGCAAACCAGGTCCCTCCCATGTGTCTTTTCCAGTTAAAGCCATGCTGCTGACATTTTTATTGTAGAGAGGCCATATTTTTTCCACCCCCTGCTGTAAAAGCTCCTTGTTGTTAAGAGTGCTAACCAGCCATCTCAATCTTGGCCTAGTAGGGCTGCCTTGAAGAGCACTCTAAGCATGCTCAGAGCCGTTTCTTTGAAAGCCGCACCTCAAAACACATTCTTCATAGCTAGTCAGAAGAAGAGTGCAGTTCCAACGCGAGCAGCTGGACTTTTTATTAATATTTATTAAGAGAGAGAAATGGAGGACGGAGTGCATGCGTATCTTCATAATGCAACTTTCAGTACGCAGACAGAAAAGAAATATACATGCTCTCTCTGTGAAAGCAGAGAGCAATCAGGGGGGGAAAGGAACAGGAAACCAGTAACATCACATCCATCTCCTGTCTTCTGTGGGACTTCCAACAGTCTGGGATCCCAGGAATGTAAATAGAGTCCTGTGACTCCAAGCACTGCACCAGTGGCAACACACAGAAACCTAACAGTTGTGTGCTAATGAAATTGTGTAGTTTGTTTGTTTGTTTTGTGTGTGTGTGTCTGTGTGTGTGTGTGTGTGTGTGTGTGAGTGAGTGATACCAAAAATGATTGGTTTGTAAGCAAACTAATTTGTAAACAAACACCTCTCACTAGCTGCCAAGGGTTCATTGTGCGGTGAGGTGTTTTCTCTCCACAATGCCCTGCAACAAGGAGATCATGGACCAGATCATTATCTCTCCCACTCCCTGTGGGCCAACCTGGTAGGTAGCTAGGACCACCCACCAGTCAATCACATGAACAGCATAATAATGTCAGGCAACTGATACCTGTGTAAGTTAAAAGAAGATACCTGTAACCATCAAGCAGCTCATCAACAGCTACAGAAACCTCCTTTGGAGATGCACCTTCAGTGCCAATCAGGTGATCAGCAGTTACAGGGAGCCCATTAACGTCTCTGGAGAGGGGGGAGTGCTTCTAAAAAATGGAGCATTTCCCCCTCTGCAGAAAACGTGTTTTGGATTCGGAGCACTGGGGGAAGTGCTTTAAATCCAAACTGTTTCCTCCAGAGGCCTCAGTAGCACTAGGGAGCTCCTGACAAGGAATTATCTAGGGCAGCCAATCCTAGCAGATCGTTTGGGCTGTCCTTCGAAGCTCCAACAAATCATCTGCTTGTCAACCGTGGAAGGCTCTCTTTTCTCAAGCACCATCCATCAGTTGGGGTCATGTAGATATTATGTGGCAATAAAGGACAGCATTCCATGCATTTGATAAAGTGGGCACTTGTCTGCAGCCAAACATTTTGTGGTGAGGAGACCTAAAATGAGGGGATGTAGGAAATTAAGGGGGTGCACAGGCCCAAAGATTCGCCCTGCATCTGTGCCTTAAAAAAATAATAATTCTGATCTGCTTCTTAGTTGCTCTCTCCACTTAATTTGGTTTCTGAGTCACTCTTGTTTCAAATGAAGCTCTGTGTTCTGCATTCACTATAATAGGGATTCTAAAAATGGTTATAACCCTTTTCCCCACTTTGGCCAATGTGGATGAAATTGACAGGTACAGGAGCCGCTCCAGAGTAGATTAAGCCTGCCCAATTGCAGGGGATTCACTTTTCTCCATAATTCCTTGGGAGAATTCCTCTTGCTCTTTCTTACCATGAAATAATTAAGAGGTGGTCAAGGGCTGTGTATTCTTACTTGTACATTATTTAAAGCTTTGTAGTTTCATGCCTGCCTTTCCTTTCCAGTGCTTGTTTATGTCCTTTAATTGGCGTTACAGCATGAGGGTGTCTAGACTACAGCCCGAGGAGTTCTGAAGAGTTGTGTGTTTGTTTTTGTTAAAGCAATGTAACATAGGATTTTAGGGCGGGGGGGCTTAAATGAAGTTTTTAACTTACAAAAAGTCAACTGCTGTGTTTTAACAAAAACAAAACAAACAAAGCAACCCAGAGCTCTTAAATGCTCCACAGACAACATTTTGGACAGCTCAATTCTTGCAAAGCCCGTGGACCTGGGAAAACACATGCAGGAAAACATAGAGCTATATAGGACAGAAAAGAACAGAAACAACAGGCTGACTGGAGGCTTTGTGTGGGCAATCTGGTAACTTGGGCATTTACTGACTCAGGAGAAGGAGAAGCCCCTGTCCCCCCCAAAAAAAATCACATTGCTTAATCTTATTAGTCAGACCACACACAGAGCTGACACACACCCTTAGAGCAGAATTGCTGCAGAATAACTAGAACTTAAATACGATTCACCAGTAGTGGTTGGTGCGCATTGGGACTGGTGGGGCAGAAGGCATGGTGCTAAAAGGCAGATAAGTGGCAGCCAGCCAAGGGCAAGCTGGCAATTGGGGATGGTGGGGTGCCCCCATTCACTCTCATGGACCAGCCTTCACTGCAAAGCTTCATAAAATGAAGTTATAACAATTTTAATGTGCCTATTGCTTATTCGTTATCTCAGTGCCCTTGTACACATTTGCCAGGACACAGGAAGGTACACAAAAATGCATATATCAAAATATACAAAATGCAATTATATTACAGGGAAATGCTTGCAAAAATGCGTAGATTTGTCAAGACTGCAAAGAATGTTTTTATTACAAGAAATTTGCACTAAAATTTTCCTTATTTTTTAAAAAAATCACAGAATGCTGCCGAGATATGGAGAGCTGGTAACTGGAGAAAAGAGAAACCGAGAGAACCAAAAATTGACAAATTCATCCACCCCTTAATAGAACAAGGATGGGGAACCAATGGCCCTCCAGATATTGATAAACTACAGCTCCCACCAACCATAGTCAGCATGCCTTATTGTCAAGGACAATGGGAGTTGTAGTCCAACAACATTGGGAGAATCGCAGCTTCCCCAACCATTCTATGCATGGACCCTTACTGGGGAACAAAAATGAACTGAGTTTGGAGTGAAAGTTCAAGCTAGTTGAAATATTATCCATTAATTCCCCCCCCCCTTTCTCCCTCTCCCTCTCTCTTCTTCTCATTCTCTCTCCAGATTTCCCATCGCTGAACTCATCTCCTCCCCTCGCTCTTTCTGGTGTTTGTCCTTATACTGCCCTCTCGTTCAGCACTGAAGAGAAGGCAGCTGACCACGTTGTCAGCCTGGAGCCATGGCTGTGGTGTTTATTAGAAGAGACACTGAATTTTCAGTTTTATTTACTACAATTCTCCATGCCTTGTTTCACAGAGGCTGTTTGTGTAGGAGCTGCAGGGGCCGTAATGAGTTGCTGATGTTCTGCAGCTGGCTTGCATTTTGGAGATGGTAACAGTAGCCATCCTTTCTCCCCTCCGCTGCTACCTGATGAATGGAGTAGAAGCCTAGAAACTTCCCATCACACAACAGCAAGTGACATAAGCAGCAACGGTCTTGACAACCCAGTCTGGGTGCCCCAGTTGCCAGATCAAGAGCCATAATGGGGAACCTTAGGGCTGGTAACAAAACGCAGAACCTGCCTCTCTTTCAGGTCCTTGAGATCTTCCACAGGCCACACCCCCATCCAAAAGCCACATCCATTCTATCCAGACCACAGCCTTCATTGCTCCTGCTTTGCACCCACCAGTGGCGTAGCGTGGGTTGTCAGCACCCGGGGCAAGGCAAGTAATTTGCTCCCCCTAACCCGTGGATTTGCGCCCCCTAACCCGTGGATTTGCGCCCCCTAACCCTAACCCCCAGATGTTGCGCCCGGTGTGGCCGGCCCCCCCTGCACCCCCCACACTACGCCACTGGCACCCACATTGCGTGTCCTTACTTGGCTGGAAAGTATCCTTCAATTCTAATTATGCCTCTTGCTTCCTGTATGAAAGATAAAGTGAAGTGTGTGTAGAGACTAGTCAACTGCACAAAGGTTAAATTTCCATTTGTTGCTCCAAGGGTGTGATGGCCTAGGATTCAGACTCGGATACTGATCCTGAGGGATCCCAGCCTGCACAGGATTCCCCGCCTCCAGAACCAGCTGAGCCGGGGCTGGGGCATGAGCCTGAAGGGTCCTCACCTGAGGTACAGGCATCAGCTGAGTCTGCTCTGGCTCCTGAGGTGATGGAGGACCCATTGCCTGCAGGTGCTCCACTCTCAGCCCTGTCAGGGGAAACTGACATTGCCTCTGGGTCAGGTAACCCTCCAGCCTCTCCTGAGCTGCAGAGGCTCAGGGCAGAGAGGCAGAGGGAACTAAGTTCCCGCAGGAGGAGTGCTCGCCTTCAGGCCAGGAGAGGCGAGTCACCAGAGGATCGGGGCCACCCTATGCCTCGGGGCAGATAAAAGCCAGCCAGCCCCAGTCCCAAGTTGTGGGAGCAACATTGTTGGTTGCTAGTTCCTGCCTGAACCCTGTCCTGGTTTCCTGCCTGAGCTCCTGACCCACCCTGGCTCCCTGCTTGCAAGCCTGCTCCTGACTTCACCCGGCTCCCTGCCCTGCACCCAGCTTCAGCTACTATGTGGACTGCCTCCATGTTGCACCTTTGACCATGGACCGGACTTGGACCATGCCTCTTGGGCAACCCACGGGAACAGCACAAAGGGATACAAAGCTGAGCTAGTAAGAGGTCTTGCTCAGGAAGATCTGTGGCTATGGGAGCGTTCAAAGGGCGATAGAGAGAGACCTGGAGAAAAGCACTTGAGCACCAGGTTGAAGGCTCACCATCCCTGCTCCAGATGAAAACTAGAATGCCATGAAAAGAAATCAGGTCATTTGGTGACATTTTGGCCAAGAGATTGAAAAAAGTGTTGATGGAAGAGATTCATAAAGACCAAGCGGGCTTTCTCCCGGGAAGACACTTGTCTGACAATTTGAGGAATATAATTGATATTCTGGAAAAACTAGAAGTGAACATAAATACTAAAGCAGTTTTGATATTTGTGGACGCGGAGAAAGCTTTTGATAATATCTCTTGGAGTTTTATGAAGAAGAACCTACAGGGGATGGGGGTAGGCCAAGGTTTTGAAAACAGTATAGGTGCAATTTATTCGGAACAAAAGGCTAAACTAATGGTAAATAATGTGGTGACAGAAGAATTTAAGATAGAAAAAGGGACAAGACAAGGTTGCCCAATTTCCCCATTGCTTTTTATATCGGTCCTGGAGGTTTTGCTGAACATGATTAGAAGGGACCAGTTGGTTAAAGGTATATAGGTCGGAGCTAAACAGTACAAATTGAGAGCATTCGCAGATGACTTAGTATTGACGCTACAGGAGCCAGAATCTAGTACTAAAAGGGTTTTAGAATTAATTCAAGAATTTGGTCAGGTGGCAGGATTTAAACTGAATAATTTAAAAACTAAGGTTTTAGAGAAAAATTTAACACCGATTGAGAGAGAGAGGTTTCAGAATGAGACAGGCTTGACAGTGGATAAGAAAGTGAAATACCTGGGGATTAACATGACAGCCAAAAATGGGAACTTATTTAAAGACAATTATGAAAAATGTTGGACGGAAGTGAAAAAACACTTAGAAATTTGGTCAAATTTGAAGCTTTCACTGCTAGGCTGTATTGCTGCGATAAAAATGAATGTATTGCCTCGAATGTTGTTTTTGTTTCAAACATTGCAAATTGTGGACAAGATGGACTGTTTCAAGAAGTGGCAGAGAGATATTTCTAGATTTGTCTGGCAGGGCAAGAAGCCCAGAATAAAATTTAAGATAGTAACTGATGCAAGGGAAAGGGGTGGATTTGCCCTGCCAGACTTTAAACTTTACTATGAATCAGCAACTTTTTGCTGGTTGAAAGAATGGCTACTTCTTGAAAATACAGACATTTTGGATTTAGAAGGTTTTAACAATGTATTTGGATGGCATGCATATTTATGGTATGACAAGGTCAAAGCACATAAAGCATTCAAAAATCACATTGTCAGGAAAGCATTGTTTAATGTCTGGATAAGATATAAGGATTTATTTGAAAATAAAACCCCAAGGTGGTTGTCACCGATGGAAGCGAAGGCTCAGAAAAAGCTCAATATGGAGGCCAAATGGCCGAAATATTGGGAAATTTTGGAACAAGATGGAGATAGACTGAAATTGCAGAGTTTTGAAAAATTAAAAAACAAAGTGCGAGATTGGCTTCATTATTATCAGATAATGGAGGCATATAATCTGGACAAGAAAATTGGCTTCCAGGTGGAAAAATCAAAATTGGAAACAGAACTGTTAGAACCCAAAACTAAGAATTTGTCAAGAATGTATAACTTGCTGTTGAAATGGAATACTCAGGATGAAACGGTGAAATCTGCTATGATTAAATGGGCACAGGATGTTGGACATAACATAATGATGGCTGACTGGGAACAGTTATGGACCACAGGTATGAAGTTTACGGCATGTAATGCCTTAAGAGAGAATATTATGAAAATGGTATACAGGTGGTACATGACCCCAGTCAAGCTTGCAAAAATCTATCATTTGCCTGATAATAAATGTTGGAAATGTAAAGAAACTGAAGGTACATTCTTTCACCTTTGGTGGACATGCCCAAGGATTAAGGCTTTCTGGGAGATGATCTATAATGAATTGAAAAATGTATTTAAATATACCTTCTTGAAGAAACCAGAGGCCTTTCTCCTGGGCATAGTTGGCCAATTGGTGCCAAAGAAGGACAGAACTCTTTTTATGTATGCCACAACAGCAGCAAGAATACATATTGCAAAGTACTGGAAGACACAAGAGCTACCCACTCTGGAAGAATGGCAGGTGAAGGTGATGGACTATATGGAACTGGCGGAAATGACTGGCAGAATCCGAGACCAGGGAGAAGAGTCGGTGGAAGAAGATTGGAAGAAATATAAAGACTATCTACAGAAATATTGTAAAATTGATGAATGTTAGAATGATGTTGGATAGAAATTAAGCGGTTTTCAGCTGTAATATTATAAGGGAATATGAAAAATGGATTATTTAGGTAAAAACTTAATGTCATAATATTTTAAAATTAAAGACTAGGATAAACAAAGAGGGTAGGGATTTGCTGAACCAACAAACCGAATTGGAATACAAAAAAGGGAGGCGTGAGGAGGTCCGGGAAATAAGCTAATGAAAAATAAGTAATGGAAAGATGGAGTTGATTTCAACCTTTTTTTTTTGTATTTTTGTATTTTTGTATTTTTATTTTGTAATACTTTGAAAATCTTAATAAATATCTTATAAAAAAAGAAAAGAAATCAGGTCATTTGGAACGGAAAACACTGAAATCAGCCAAAAACTGCCTGGGCCTTCCATTCAAATAAATGAGGGTACAAATTGGGATAAAGTCTAGGGCCGCCATACGTTTCCCCAGATGTATACTCATCCATAGGAAATAGTATCCGGGTGGAATTTCCAAAAATGGTTAAGACCCGGATGCAGGGCAACCCATGTTGGAACAACTCTGCCAAAAAATGTTTGATGACTTTTGTGTCCAGATTTTCACATTTTGAAATACAGCAACCCAAATGCATTTCAAATGAATGAAATATGAAATGAATGAAAAAATTAAAAAATGAAACAAATGGTAAAGTGAAACTCCCTCCCCCCAAGCATTTGCACATTGGTACAAGTCATGAGTTTTGGGCAGAGTGGTTACCTGCAGGGCAGGGCAGCTGGTCCTCAAATGAGGTGGTGTGGACTGGCTGTCTCAGGCGATGAAAGTGCAAGAGGCAGCACCATAGGCGCCGACTCCATGGGGCTTGAGGGGGCTCGAGCCCCCTCAAAAAAATTTTTTGGGGGGCTCAGCCCCCCCAATAATCTCGGGCGGGCGCCCTTCCAGCAGAGCGCCGCCGCCGTCCCCCGCCTCCTCCCCACCTGCTCCTTCGCCAGCCAGCCAGCCGCGCGCCCTAATCGGAGAGCCCCGGCCGTCCCCCGCGAGATTAGGGAATCCCCGGGGGCGGGGGCTCCTGCCTCGCTGCTTCGCAGCACCACCGCCACTGCCAAGGCACTGCCGGAAATCCCGCGAGAACAGGGGAATCCCGACTGGCCACACCTCCCAGCCAGCCAATCGGCTGGCTGGGGGGCGTGGCTTGCCCTATTTAGGGCCGGAGCCACTTTATTTGCATATTCATGAGCTTATTTATTATTCATGAGCTTTCCCGGCCCCCCCCCCAATATTTTTTTCTAAGTCCGCGTCCCTGGGCAGCACCCATTGATTCTGTCAATGGCTGAATGCCTCCTCTTACCAGGATTGTTCCGGTGTGTGCTGTTGCACTTCAAGACCCCCAAGGCACCCCCAGGAGAATAAAAACACAAGGACACAGAATTTAGGTTAATGTTAATGAGCACAATTTAGGCCACAACTTTATCGGTTACAGAATGTGAGTGGTATTGGCTTAGGCATTGGCATCAACAGCCTATATCAGACTCCTCCCAACCTTGCAGGAAGTCTGGAAGGGTAAACCACCAGTAGGGGGAGATCAACCGATGCGGATCGACTCGAGCCCCCCTGGGTTCCCGCTGGGGTCGTGGCATGGCCACAGTCCCTCCCTGGGCTTTGGACAAGATCCACACACCTGGATTCCTTTAAAAGAATACCCTTACGCATGGAGGGGCAGGTGATGGCCGCACCTCACCTCCCCAACACATCGCTATTCCAGTGCCTAACCATCAAACCTTACAAAGTTGTGATGATTGCTATGAGGTAGGTGAAAACCAAGTGGCTGGTGCCAATTTGCCAAGGGGAAAAAAATCCTACCAGGCCCCTCAATGGTGGCCAACTGAAGTCCATAGCAAGGCCAGTGACCCTACCTAAAAGAGGATGGGAGGGAAGGAGATCCATGGTGCGAGGCTGAAAGAGGAGCTTCCAGAGTCATGCCACGGTGTAAATTGGTCCCGGCCATGCCCCCACAGTGTCCTGATTGGTCGCCTGGCAAATGGCATGGCTGGGATGCTACCACACATTACGCTGAGGCGGGGGTGGGACTTGATGGCCCAAGCACAGCCCAGTCTCCCTTGGAAGCGGAACCGATTTGCTGCTCATCTTCCCCATCCACCGTGCAGAGAAAATGGATATCAAAGCCTTACAGAATGCTCATCTTCTCTCTGAGTTCAGCGAGAGGTGGGAGCACTCTGGCAAGCCACTTTGCCACTCGTCTTCCCCGCCCCCGGGGCAGCGAAGTGAGTGTCAAAGGCTTGCAGAATGCCCCTCCGCTCACCAGTTTCAGTGAGGGGGTGTTCCAGCATGCAATGGGGATGGAGTGAGGGGTCAGGGAGCAGCACATTCCTATTTCACCCAGTGGCGTAGCATGGGGGGGTGCAGGGGGGCTGCACCGGGCGCAACATCTGGGGGTTAGGGTTAGGGGGCGCAAATCCACGGGTTAGGGGGCGCAAATTACTTGCCTTGCCCCGGGTGCTGACAACCCACGCTACGCCACTGATTTCACCTCAGGTGGCAAAGTGGGATGGGCTGCCCCTGCAGGGCTGGTAGATCAGCCCATGTTGCATCCATATTGCAAGCCTTCTCTATTCAAATGGTGGAGCATACGTTTGCATTAAAAGGTCACAAGGTTAATTCCTCTTATCTGCCCTTAAAGGATCTCAAGCGGCAGGGCCTGGACTCTATCAAATTGTGTCCACAAATAGTTACAGACTGATGTTCCCCGACATTAGCATTTCAGACTGACATAAAAAAAGACTACTTTTAGAACCGCTTTAAAAACAACGACAACTAAGATTGAATCACTCACCTTCCAGAATGAATCATTTCCTTGGTCCACTTTCCCTTTTCTTTTGATTATGGAAGACAATAATTCCCTGGGGCTTTTGGTTTTGTTTTGTTTTTTGTGCTGATGCCTTGGTGATCCATGGTGAAGTCTTGTCGAAAAGTCAACGATGGGCCAGGGAGGATTAAAGATACCTGCTGCTTGCTCCCTTCGAGCTCCATTTAAGCATGACTGGGTCTTCTAGACACCCCTTGACTTCTTTTAATTGCAGTTGCTTTTGGGGATTATATGCTATTGCTAAATCATGGAGGGAGGGGAGAGAGACTGTGAGCTTTCCTAATGCCGCACAGAAAAGAGATACCATGTCACTTTTCCTTTGCATTTAATGGTCATGTGTTTGTGTTCATACACAGCTTGGCCCTGCCACTCATACAAGTTAATGGAATAGTTATTGTACAGGTGAGTGGGGACCTCGGGTGCAGGGACAAAATGTGACCCTCTTGGCCTTTCTGTCTAGCCCTTGGCATTCTCCCCAAGCCACACCTCCTCTCTCCACAGACCACACCCCTCAATGGCCCTGAATTGTGCCCCAAATGTTTTTGCATGGCTTGAATGTGTCCTTGACCTCTTATAATGGCAGTCACTCCTGCAGTCACATGCCCTTTGGGTCCATCTGTATCACTGCCCAGAAAGAGAAGGAAAGACAAGTGGAGGCAGTTTCTCCTTCTGTTGACAGACTTGGAGATAGCAAGTGGTGAGGCAGTGGCAGAAGAAAGGAAGAAGAGAGGCAGAATTTGATGGTTCTGGAGTTCAGCACAGAACTGGGTCAACAGTGCTGGCCTTCAGTTCTCTCTGTTTCTCATTTATACAATCCTAAATTCAGTTTTCCACATTTCTGCAGCAATTTGCATTTTTTAAAAAATCCTCATTAAAACTCATCAGCATTTTTGTATGAAATTTTCCTAATGAATGCATGTTTGCAGGCAGTTTTGACTGTACACATTTTTCCAATCATTTTCCCCTAATAAAATGCTCTTTTGCCTGCTATTCTAACTAATAAATGCATTTCTATGCACATCTTTGCTTAACATATGCATTTTTGCACCTGCTGTTTGGATGGAAAACTGCATTGCAAAATTCGGAGAAGTGCAAGTTTTGAAGATTTGCTGTCATAGAATCATAGAATCATAGAGTTGGAAGAGACCACAAGGGCCATCGAGTCCAACCCCCTGCCAAGCAGGAGTTCACATATTGTTTTGGAGTTCACATATTGTTTCAAAAAGTGCAATACAAATAGCTTTTCATTAAAATGCAAAAAAAAAAACCCAAACCCAAAAGCACACCCCACAATAGCCCTTGATTTTCTCCCCATCTCTAAATGCTACTGGTTTGAATTAGCTGCCTTTGGGACCTTTTTCCAGGTGATCCACTGTTTGGCATAAGGTAAATATTATATGCATGTGTAAATGAGCTTTGTCAGGGATCGGCAAAGTTTTTGTGGCTTGGGCTGGTACACAGTCTTGCAGATGCCATGGTGGGCCAGTGTGCATGCGTGCACGCGTGCACAAACGTTATTTCAGGTGCGGAGGAGGTGTGCGTAGCTTCCCACTGGCTGCAGGAGCCAGCATCACAGAAGCCGGCAAGCATCGTGGAAGCCGGTCCCTGCTCTGCTCCGTGCCGATTGAGCGTGGCGCACAGGAGCCAACCGAGTGGGCGGTAGGGGTCCCCAGTGGGCGGTGGGGGTCCATGGGCCAGTTAAATGACCCCCATGGGCCTTAGGTTGCTGACCCCTGAGCTATACCCTTCATGAGGTGTGACTGCATTGACAGCCATTGCCAACCTGGTGCCTTCCTGGTGCCTTGGACTAAAATTCTCATTACCCCAGCCAGCATGACCAATGGTTAAGTTACAATGGCAGTTGTAGTCCAAACCATCTGGAGGGCATCCGGCTGGCAACTCCTGGGATGTGATAATGAGATTTTGCAGCCAGTGGGTGTAGGGGACATCAAGGTGAGATCTTGGAGTAGATATTTCATGGATTATGTGGGGTGGGGAGACAGGTCCTCCAACAAAAGGGAAGGAGACTGGCTTGGGTTGCATCCCTGTCTGCCTCACAATAGCAGAAAGAAGGAGATTTCTTTTGAGAGGCTTGTTGGAAAGCAATCATCAGATTAAGGGTGAAAATAAACCTTTGATGGGAAGATTGAAGGGATTTGGGTGCTGTTGTTCTGGAAAGACAAATAATCCATTTGAACACAGGAATGCCCTGGCAATTAAATCAACAGGCAACATTGCCTAATGCTAAATAAATAAGGGGGCAGCAAGGGAGGGGGGAGCTGTGTCCTGGTCTGTACAAGGATGCTGAAATAGAGGCTAGTAGCTCCTTCTCCTCTTTCTACATTGGATAGAGAAGTCTTGCTGCTGTAATGGAACACAACTTCCAGAAGTTGCAGCATGTTGGACAAAAGGAAGAACAAAGGATATGCTCACATTACCGTTTACCCCACATCCACTGTGTTCCCACTGCAAGTGTTTGATGCCACGCTCACACAACATTAGCCACAGTCCGTCTCAACCCTGTAGCTCCTTGACAGATGCTGCTGTTGGATGCAGTTTTTCTCAAACCAGTTTCAATCCAACTAAAAGCCTGAAGCCACATTTACTTTGTACATGGTTGTGAGCCCGGGGGACAACCATTGCGTATGCATAGAGGAGCACACATGCACAAATAACATCTTCTTGAATAAGAGCTGGGGGTGCAGTTGGGTGAAGACAAGCTATTACAGAATAAATTGATATGATTTACAGTAGACAGAGAAGAAGCAGTATGCTGATGGGGGTCAAGTTTGGATCTTTAGTGTGGGTAGGGCATGAAACACTGGAGTGTCCTTTATGTGAAATGTTGGGGGTAGGGCTGAACCAAAATGGCCAGATTGGAATTCTTCTAACCAGTTAGGAAGCAATCCAAACCCCAGAATTACCAGGAAGAGCAAGATAGGATCCAAAGGATCTCTGGATCTGCAGTGTGTATAACAAGGTTAGGGTACTAATTCCTCATGTTTGGATAAATGAATTTCCGTATGCCGTGTTCATAAAGCAGGACCTGTGTTTATAGTGCGGATGAACTCTCATAACTACAGTATAGCCTCACCTGGATTCATTAATATTTCTCTAGATCTTCTGGCGTTCAGCTATATTTAATGAAATGTTTGTAATGGAGGGTTATTCAGGGTCCTGGTATTATTGCCTTTTTATTAATTTATCTACTGTATTGCTGTGTATGTCGGGTTATTATAATTATAAGATCATTGCGGTGTAAATTTTGATAAAATGTTTGTAATTATGATTTTTTTTTAGTACTTAAAACTGTTCATATTTATTATTCAATGTTGCTTGATACAATGAGCTGGTTTTGAACATATATATATATATATATATATATATATATATATATATATATAGGCCCGTGTGTGTGTGTGTGTATCCATTTCATTTATTGCTGTTATTCCTGTCACTTAAAAGAAATTTAAACTTCAGCATAATATAAATGGAAAGGCAGTATATAAATATAACAACAATGGCACTAAGCTGGATCTGAGCATTGAAAGTCATCACATCTTGTTTCAATTGAAATAAATGCAGCACTTTGCCATGACATAACAAGGTTGAGGGCTGGGACAGGGGGAGGGGCAGAATATCAGAGTTTATTGAATTCGTTAACTTCATCCATGGACCAAAGGCTGAGGAGGTGGGCTGGGAATAGAATGGAATTCATTTCATTGCTTTAAATGAAATAAAACATTGCGTCGTGGAAATTCATTCCAGCCTAACATCAAACACATAATAAAGCCTTCAAAAGCAGCATCGACAAGGCTGGGGAAGAGGGAAGGCCTGCTTTGGGTCCTGCTCATTTGGGAGTTTTTGGTTTTGTTTTGTTTCGTGGCAATATTTTTGAAATTATGAATGAGTTGAGTCAAGAGTCTCTGTTTTGTCCAAGACATTTATTTATTCATTGGCTGACATTCTTAATTTATTGGCGGACATCATTACTCCCACAGTCCTGGGAATAAGCCCCATTCAGCAAGATGGGATTTGTTTTGAGGAGGTATGGATAGGATTGTGCTTTTAGAAGAAGGTGGTTGGGGGGGGGGAGACCCACCTCCCTCTTGGAGAGTATATATATTGTATGATAATGGTACCAGAGTTAATCTCTGGCATCTCCAGGTCTGGCACCTCCTGGCTTGAAGAGACTCCTGTTCAAAACCCTAGGGAGCCCGTGGCAGTGAACTAGATGGACCAACACTCTAACTTGTTATAAGGCAGCTTAAAAAGGTAAAGGGACCCCTGACCATTAGGTCCAGTCGTGGCCGACTCTGGGGTTGCAGCACTCATCTCGCTCTATAGGCCAAGGGAGCCAGTGTTTGTCCGCAGACAGCTTCCGGGTCATGTGGCCAGCATGACTAAGCCGCTTCTGGCGAACCAGAGCAGCACGGAAACGCCGTTTACCTTCCCGCCAGAGCGGTACCTATTTATCTACTTGCACTTTGACATGCTTTCGAACTGCTAGGTTGGCAGGAGCTGGGACTGAGCAACGGGAGCTCACCCTGTCACGGGGATTCGAACCTCCAACCTTCTGATCAGCAAGTCCTAGGCTCTGTGGTTTAAGCCACAGCGCCACCCGCATCTATGTTTAAAAGAACAACGGTGGAAAGAAAGTGGGCCTCTCTTGGCATTTGGTGACACAAACTAGGTATGATGACAGAGGAGGCCCTCTCTCACATATTTTAGGCATTCATACCTTTGAAATCTGGACATGGAGAAGAACGACTTCAGCAGATCTTAATGCATGGGCAAATTTATATGGGTGGAAGCAGTGCTTTTTTCCCTGGGGGGATGCAGGGGTACGCATACCCCAAAACATTTTGTGAATCTTTGTACTTTTGTCCATTTACTGTATGTATATTTCCTGATTTGAACTCTAAAATGGTGGTTTTCTTGAGTCAAAATGAGAGTATCCCTAAACATTTTTTAAGGGGGGAAAAAGCACTGGGTGCAAGCAGTTCTTTAGATAGCCTGATCCTAAATACATAGGGCTTTAAAGGGGACCACCAACACTTTGAATTGGTCCCGGGAACAAATCAGAAGCTGGTGACGCTGTTGCAACAGGAGAGTCCTGATAATTGACTCATCAGCTAGGAATGGAGTAACCAGTCAATTTCTGTTCTCTACGTTTCTCATTTTTCCAGTCTTAAATTCAGTTTGCCACATTTCATTAGCGGTCCACAAGGCAAGGCTGGGTGTGATTATTTGATGCACATTTGATAACCCTCCCCTTGCTTAGGTTATCAGGTCTTTTCCTCCCTGCATGTGCCCCAGGTGAATGAAGATGGAGAAGTGGTGACTGCAATTTTGGTATACACCAAGTGGCCACAACATCACTGGGCAGGTGTGGATGCACTACTGCCACATTGCTGGGACCACCTACATCTTTTTTCATGTAGACATTCTGTGGGGTAATGCAGAATCAATCTGCAATGGTCTTTTTATTTTTCAAATAAAACCAGTTCCTCAAAAGTGCTTTTTGGGACCAAAAATAAATAAATGCAAGAGATGTAGATTATGTTTGGACTACATGGGGTGCGGGGAGAGACAAGAACTCAGTCTTTGTTGATTCTAGAATAAAATATTGTGCAGACAGAGAGGTGGGCATTTGCAATCAATCACTCAGTGACTTGGAGCCTTACACACCTGTTGTCCTCTGCCGAGTAACCCAATTCTTACAGAGGATCTGCTTCCTACATGCCCATAAATACAAATAAGAGATTTGAGGGTTTCACAGTGCTGGAAAAACACATACCACAGGACGAGGGCCCGTTAATGAGGTATGACTTGAAACTGATTAGACGAGGCTGCTGAGCAAAAGAGATTTATATTCGGCACTGAGCATCAAACCAGTGGAGCCTAACCGCTTTAATAAGGATAAACCCAGGTTAGTGATGATTAATATAGGCTGGCTGGGCATGGTGGAGGAAAAGCTGGCGAGCCAGACGGTGGGTTTGATTACCTTACTCAGTTGGAGAGAAAGAACTTTAGTTGAACCATTGTCCACCATTTCATCAAATTCGCCCAGTGTCTCCTGGGGATACCTAGAGTTTGACCCTAAACACTCGGACCAAAGTTCTTTTCTTTGTCTCCTAATAAACAGGCCCTGATGACTGCAAGGCTCCTGCTGTTCCTCAGCTCCCAGCTTCCTGAAAGAGATGACTTCTCCATGTGACGTCTCATTAATGTGGACTTAGGGCCAGGTTGGGCTCTCGGCAGCCGCCTCTCTCCTCATTATAGGCCCTGACTAGTTAGAGCAATCATTTTCAGCTCTTTACTTGACGGGAAAGTGGCTCTTGGGTATGAACCAGCTTTCATAGAAGCCCATTGTATGAAAAGTTCAGGCCTCCTGTTTTGACAGCACTGAGGAGAAAGGGGGGGGGGAGGTTCCCACTTAGCATGACATTTTAAAACATTTTGACAGATCCCCCCCTTTTTTTCCTTTGGTGTCTGCCTGAGTTGTATCAACCCCTCTCAAAGACAACTTGTACTAAGGAACTAATGGCCTACATACATATGTGTGCATGTAGGCAGGTATAATTTTGCAGTGGGGCAGCTTGGTTGTCATTCTTTGACAGAAAATAGATCAAAACCAGCTGCGGGCAGACCAGCAATTCACAAAATTCAAAGGCATGCCCACGCATACATGCAGACAGATGCACAACACCCAGCCCTCCTCCCTTCATCTGGGGCAACAGGCATTTTACATGTGTGTTTGTGTGTGCGTGCCAGGTTCTCTTTAAGTGTGCAAGACCAGTGGTCTTCTGATGGTCCAAACTTGAGACCCACCACTGACTCCTAACCTGCAACATGGACCCACTTTCATTTATTCACTTCCAATTTATACTTAATAGCACTAATAAGGCACATTGTTAAGCTGAAAATGGTAGTTCACAGAGCAAAATACATATTCTTAACTTTGCATTGCTACAAGGTGGAAACCAGCAAGGAACCCAATTCGATTTCAGGTTGCAGGGCAGGCATCCCCAAACTCAGCCCTCCAGATGTTTTGGAACTACAATTCCCATCGTCCCTGACCACTGGTCCTGTTAGCGAGGGATTATGGGAGTTGTAGTCCCAAAACATCTGGAGGGCCAAGTTTGGGGATGGGAGGATGGTGTGGCACCCCTGCTCCTTTGAACTCTCACTTCGTGTAGCGAGACTAATGCTGTCATTTTCATGGTCCCCGGCTGCTGCCATGATGGTAGCCATTGGGCAACCAAGCTCCCCATTCCAGTGGACGCTTCTGCAGTCTAGTCCAGAACATGCTTCCATTCTGTGAGAAGTCTACAGAGCCATAGAAACAGACTGGAAAGTGAACAGAGTATCGCTACTCCATAGAGTGCTCCCTCACTACAAATATAGCTATAGGAAGGCCAGAAATATATTTCTTAGTGAAAAGGGCTCTTGCCTTTCTTCTGCCATGTTGCAGAACTCATGGAAATTGATGAATTGAGTTTCAGGTCCTCAGATCAAGCTGGGTGTTGGGTCTCAGTAAGCAGCCGGAACTCCAGGTCCCTCTGATTGGTGGATAGCATTCTGCCATCCTCGGAAGTGGTGGCCTGGGAGAGACTGTTCTCTGCAGCAGCCTCTAAGTGCTCTAGTTTCTCCCCACAGAGGTGCTAGAGGTGCTGCAAGCAGAATCCCTGATCTTGGACCTTGTGTAGAGTAGAAATAATTTTGCTCTCCACAACAGGAATGTGTTTCAATGCTTTACTGAAACAGTCTTAAGATAGTTACAAATAAATGTTACAAAACACAAAGTAACACACTGCTCTTAAACAAACTAGCAATGCGGTCCAGTCTTCTTTTTAGCCCTTAACACAGTGCAATAACATTCCCCTCTCTGTTCTTAGAGAGCGATCCTTAGCACTATTGAACAATGCTGAGCTTAGTTCCTCCTCCTCCTCCTCCTCCTGGCTCCATCCCTTGCTGTGATGTTGAGTTCTCTGGTTTCCCCAGGGATGAGTAATCACTTAGCATACTCACTGAAACAGAAAATATTCAGCCTCTCCTTGCCGCATTTACCTAGAGTTCAACCTCTTGCCTAATACAAACTTCTCTTTATAAAATATTTTCAAACACAATGGATACAAAAATTACATTTTATGCATATTAAACTCATATCTTTAACAAGAGCTGCATCAAACACCTTCATTTTTTGGT
This sequence comes from Podarcis bocagei, assembly GCF_964188305.1. NCBI lineage: Eukaryota > Metazoa > Chordata > Lepidosauria > Squamata > Lacertidae > Podarcis > Podarcis bocagei. The sequence goes on along the minus strand of NC_138141.1, from coordinate 14,006,096 downwards.
TTCCATTATGTTCCATTATGTTGCACCCCTGTAGCCTGACCTTTGATAGTGAAGATATTTTGTTTTGTGGGCCCACCTTATTTGTTGAATCTATGCCATTCTGTTTTGGTCATTATCATATCACTGCTTTACCTGTTCTTATAACTGTATGTATTGTATTGTTGTAATGTTCGCTGGGACCTTGCAGTGAAAGACAGGTAAGAAATCTTATAAATAAACAAACCAAGAAACAAAACCTCATGGAAGGACAGGGAATTATTGCTCTCCCCCCCCCCCCCAAAAAAAACAAAAAAAACCCCAGCAGAGATCAAAGTCTTCATGCAGTGGCAGACCTTGGCGTCTCAACTTGCAAATTACTCTTGTTTAGCTATTTAGAGAAAAATTAAGGAGAGTAAACAAAGTTCAAGATGCAGGTTCTTTGTTCTTATTTAATTTCAGTAAAAAACAAACTAACAGCTGCTAAAGAACAGGACACTGGAATCAGAATGAAAGTACGAAAGTGTCTCACTTAAACCACTAAAATGGGCACATGCAGACGTCATGATAAGCCATATCAGAAGTTCATCATGATGGAATTAAGTCTAGACTCCCCTAGGATTCACACATACAATCACTCTCTCCTTTTCCAGTGTGGCTGCAATGAAGTAATTGAAAGCTTTTAACCTCAATTCATCATAGTTCAGCATTAAGTCAAACCTTAAACTGTTGCTAATCATAACTATGGTTTGTTGAAACAAGCCAACTTTGTAAACCCTGGTCTGAAGTCGTCTTCTTTCAAACAAACCATAGTTACAATTAACCACAATTCTTCATAGGAACAAAGAAGCCATACAGTGGGTTAAGAACTTAATTCGTTCTGGAGGTCCGTTCTTAACCTGAAACTGTTTTTAACCTGAGGTACCACTTTAGCTAATGGGGCCTCCCACTGCCATCGCACGATTTCTGTTCTCATCCTGAAGCAAAGTTCTTAACCCAAGGTACTATTTCTGGGTTAGCGGAGTCTGTAACCTGAAGCCTCTGTAACCTGAGGTACTACTGTACGGAATCAGAATACTGGTCCATCTATCTCAGTAAACACCAACTGGCCATGGCTCCAAGTTTCAGACAGGGGTCTCTCCCTGGAAACACCAGGGATTGAACATGGAGCCTTCTGTATGCAAAAAAGCACTACCACTGAGCTCTGACCCTCCCCCAGTTTTGTCAGGTTCACAATGATGGCAAGCTGTGGTTGATCAGAAATATAAGGAAAGGCTCCTCAACTCCTCATGCCCACACCAGAGGAGGAAGAGAAACACATAAGCCTGGGGAGCAAGGGTTAGGCTCCCCCTCATTGCAATAAACCATGGTATATCAATATGCCCAAACATAGACCATGAGTTAATGGCATTTGCCAGTTTCCGCAATTTAGGAGCTGATGTGCACAACTCTGTGTGCTTTTGATTTTCACATTTTTATTTTTATTTAATTTTTTGCAATCTGGTAGCAGCAGAGTAGATATCTTTCCCTATCAGGAATAAACTAGATATACTGCAAGGTGTTTCTGTCTCCTTGCATAGCCCAAGCCTGCCTCTGACTCTAGAGGTGTGTTGATTCTCGCCGTATAATATCAAGTCTTGGTATAAGGGGCTTAACATTTATATGGTGCTATTTACTGGTGTTTTCCCAGTTAGCGCCACTCTGAAATTTTCCTATATTACATACTGCTGTTCCAACAATAAACAAGTCATTACCGAGGTCAGAGGGCAAACTCTGGCTGTTTTATATTCATTGTTTTACGAATTGACTCGATCCTCTCATTAAAATGCTTGTATACACTCTGGACTGTTTTGCAAGCAAAGTGGATACCGAAGCTCTAAGGCTTCACCAGGTGAATTAAGACTTTGCTTCAGAGCAAAGCAGAGATTCCTCTCACTCCCCACCCCTCCCATCACACACTTGCACGCACGCATTGCCCTCTGAGCAATTTCCAGCAGAGCATGGGCTGTGCAATTAATTGTGGGCTCACAGCTCCACAGAGCTTTGGCGAGTTTTATTTCCATTTTAGCCTGCAAACAAACATCAGGGCTAGGGGCAGACTTTGGATCAATGCCCATCCTAAATGAATCCATGATCTGCAATAAACAGCCATGTTGAGCAATGTAATCACACCTATGCACCTGGAGAAGCTAGTAAAAACCGTTGAAAGCTTCTGAAACAAAAGCCATGGGCCTGCGGTGCATTTGAAGCCAGGAAAGGGTTTGTTGCACCCTCACGCAGGGGTGTAGGAAGGGGGGTTGCGGGGGGGTGCGGTTCACCACGGGTGTCACCCTGATGGGGGGTGACAAAATGGCGGGTGGCACTCATCACCGCAGGGCCTGCAGCGTGCATGAGCCACGTGTCTCGGCACCCACAGGCTCCATGCTGTCTGCCCGCTGCCTCCCCCTCAGCTGTACGGCGACTGAGGCCCCACTGCAGTGCCCCGGTCCTATGGGTGCCGCGTGCCCCGTCTTGTCCATAGGGATAGCATAGGCCACACTGCACCCATAGGGATGGCACAGGTTGCCAAGCAACCCGTTCTGTCCCTATGGGCGCCACGCACCCAGCCCCTATGGGCGGTTCGCCCTGCCCCTGGGCACTCCATGCCAGGTGCCTGAGAGGCTTCTTCCGCCACTGCCCTCACAGTGCAATCCTAGGCATGCCTACTCAGAAGTAGGCCCCGTTGGCTTACTCCCAGGCAAATGGGCTAAGGTTGCAGCCTTAAAGACTCACAATTCTTGCAATAAGTGTTATTACAATTCATAGACTTTCTTTTACATGCTCTGTAAGTGCTCTGTAAGATCTGGGAGTGGCTGCTAAGGTCACTCATTGGGGCTGGCTGGGAAGAGCAGAGTAAGATTTGAGATAACTGTATGAGTTGCAGAATCACTCCGCAGATTGGCAGCACAATCATGGCCATAGCTGTCAAGTTTCAGATTTGAAAATAAGGGATCAGCAGCCTCACCTGTCCCGGGGACAGTCTATGGGATATCTAACAATTCAGGATAGCAGCGGGAAGCAGCGGGAAATGACGCTGGAATAAGGGAATTTCCCGCAAAAAAAGGGAAGGTTGACAGCTATGATCTTGGCCTGTCCACTCAGAAGAAAGTCCCATGGAGTCTACTGAAACTTACTCCCTAGTAATTGTGTATAGTCTAAGGTTGTAATCAGGGCACCCCAGGAGGCGAGGTGTGACCATTGCCTCAGGTGGAAGATGTGGGTCTGAGGAGCATGCCACTGTCACCGCTAACTCCAGGCTGTTGCCTCAACTGCTGTGCCCGGGCTGCCACATCTGCACAGTGCCCAGACCAATGCCATGGCTGTAGCCACACCACTGTGGGGCATAGGGGCAGTGCAAGTGGTGTCACAGGCGGGGGGGGAGGGAGGGTCCAGGGGGGTGGGCCCAGATCTGCAGCAGTGGCAAAACATCCTGGGCCAGCCCTAGTTGCAATCCTATACACATTTACCTGGGAGTAATTTTCACTGAACCCAGTGGGCTCTTTTTAGTCATCGTCCCCAACAGGGTACCCCAAGCCATCTGATACCTCCCTCTTCTGTGTGGGTGGTACTGCTTTGGCTATATAAGGATCACCATCTGAACACCAGAAATAGCTGAGTGAGATGCCAGGACACCAAGGTCACACCCATACCATTCATTTAAAGCACATAAACGGCCTCAGCCCAGTATACCTGAAGAAGCATCTCCACCCTCATTGTTCAGCCTGGACACTGAGGTCCAGTGCTGAGGGCCTTCTGGCAGTTCCCTCACTGCAAGATGTGAGGTTACAGGGAACCAGGAAGAGAGCCTTCTCAGTAGTGGCGCCCGCCTTGTGGAATGCCCTCCTATCAGATGTCAAGGAAGTAAACCACTATCTGACTTTTAGAAGACATCTAAAGGCAGCCCTGTTTAGGGAAGTTTTTAATGTCTGTCTGATGTTTTATTGTGCTTTTAATTCTGTTGGGAGCCTCCCATAGTGGCTGGGAAAATGCAGCCAGATGGGCGGGGTATAATAATAAATTTATTATTTTTAGTATTAAACTCACATGGCTTCCCCCAAAGAATTCTGAGAACTGTGGTGCCTAGAATTATGACTCTGGTGAGGATTAAACTACAGCTCCCAAGATTCTTTGGGGCAAGTCATGTGCTTTAAATATATGGTGTGGATGTGTGGCCTCATCTAAACAACCAGAACAAAAAGATGTTTGTTTCTAAAACTCTCTGGCTTTCCCACATGCCCTCACATCATTGCAGTCTCACAGAGTTCCTTTGTAGTGGTTCATTATACAAGGCACAGACAGCTTCCTTTATCTTGGCTCATGGAGTAGCCTTCTTGGAGATATTATTGCTGAGAGCTGCAAACTTTCACTCTCTCAAGAGTAGAGGAATCAAGGCAAACTTGTTGGGGCTTACTTCCAAGTAAACATGTGTTAGATAGCACTATTAACCATGGCAGTTTGCAGATAGAATGCCTTCAGCCAGGACCCAGTTCACACAGTTCTAGTGGGATGGGTTAGTTAGGGAAGGAGAGGGAGACAGGTCTGGAAGTCAAATAGATGACTCATATACTCCAATCTGAACTTCAATCTGGATTTAGAGTTCAGGGTTCTTTTAGTTCCACATTTTGTAGATTGCTGTGCATGCATGCTTCGGGGTTCCTGCTGTTTCTTCATGTCTTTTTACTCTCTGTGCCAGCACCAAGGTTTGGGATCACTGGGCATCTGACAACTGCCCACGAACTAGAAGAAAGCCCACCGACAGGAGCCCCCTGGATGACCCATGCCTCTACACGATATATACATGGTAAATGACCGCTGGATGGTTAAATCCAGTCAAAGGCGACTATGGGGTTGCAGCTCTCATCTCACTTTCAGTCCAAGGGAGCCGGTGTTTGTCCACAGGCAGCCTCCTGGGTCATGTGGCCAGCATGATTAAACCACTTCTGTGATGGAACATGGTGATGGAAACCAGAGTGCACAGAAATGCTATTTACCTTCCCGCCACAGTGGCACCTATTTCTCTACTTGCACTGGTGTGCTATCAAATTGCTAGGTTGGCAGGAGCTGGGACAGAGCAACATGAGCTCACCCCGTCATGGGGATTTGAACTGCTGACCTTCTGATTGGTGTCCTGTTACACTATAGCAACTGGCTTGCGCACCTAGCACTCAATCTGGCCCAGACAATGGTGAAGCTACAGAGAAGGAACATTGGAAGATGCCACCATCTTGACTGCTTGACTCTCTGCCAGGGACCTGGGACGTTTTGTGTCCACAAAAGGTGTTTTGCCCAAAATTTTAGAAATGTGAAAACCAATTTCAAGAGGAGCAGAAAGCAGGGCAGAGAGAACCACAGACTGGTTGTAGGAATGGAGCAGGTGATATTCTCTGAGCCTTGTCCTTTCTTGTGGATCTGGAGGGTGGAGGGGATGTGTCTAGTTGGCTTATTTCCACAAGCAGCCCATCTGTACTTCTGCTGTGCAGGCAGAAGACAACCAAAGTTTCACTTTCCCCTGCCCTGTAGGGCAGGGACGGAGAAATCTGTGGCCTTCCAGACGTTGCTGAACTCCAATTCCCATCATCCCCAGCCATCAATGGTTGATGGACAGGAAAGATGGAGGTTGTAGTTCAACAGTATCTAGAAGACCACATGTTCCCTACCCCTGCAGGAGGGGAAAGTCAACCTAGGAGCAGCTTTTCTCTCCAGACTGTTGTCCCTGCAGGACCAGTGGTTAAGCAGGACAATGCTCTTTCACATCTGCTTTTTGTTAACAAAGCAACAGCTTCATTTGGGGACCTGGGGAGAGGGGATGGTAATTGGCTCATGAAAGCTGCATTTTGCTGGAGGGTTCAGGAAGGGGCTGGGAGGGGGCTGCAGTGAGAGCAGCGAAAGGGGACTTAATGGGAACCAAATGCAGCCTGCAGAGCAATACCCCCTGCCATCACTCCCCCCTCCCATCCATTAGCATTCCTCAGACACCTGTAGGCACTTAAAACCTTGGCAGCCGACAGAAAACATTTTCTTTTTCTTCTGTGCCATGTTTGTTCACAAAAAAGACGCACAAGTTTGGTTTCAATTAAGGGAGCTGCCAACTACGAGGAGCTCCTTATAAATCCATTGCGGAGAGCAGGCGAGGAGGAGGAGGGCAGGGAGGAGAGGAGAGGGCCCTTTTTCGGTAGAGTGTTTTGAAAGGCCGGGACTGGAGGGACCCTCCCAGTGATGTCCTTAGAGGTGTTGGAGCTTGATCTGATCTGGCACAGGGATAGCAGGAGTGTAAGTAAAGGACCATCAAGGTGGCTTTTCGTGTACCAGAAGCTGACGTATTAGCAGAATCCAAGGCACCTGCCAGATGTTCTTTGTGAATTCTACAGTGCTTGGTGGGCATGTGTCTGCCTTCTTCAATCTAGCACCCTCCAGATGTTTAGGTGCTAAACATCATCTCCAGCCAGAGAGGAACTGTAGTCCAAAACATGTAGAGAGACTGGGGTGGGCAAAGGCTGGCCTATTGTCCAAAGGAAATGGACAAAATCGTCCCATTTTGGTGAGGTGCAAGAGGAGAATTTGTCTTCATTTCTGAGTCCTTACAATGGCTGAGCCAAATCAGCATTCCTGACTTCATTCTTTTATCAAGATGCATCACCCACAGCGGATTTTCTGTACTAGTAAACGTATCCACATTTTTTGGTGACTATATTCTTTCTTGCGGTTGTTTCCCTTATAGTGGATGACATTATAAAGGAGAGGTCCTGCTCACCTGATCTCCATTCAGTTATGTTGCTGCTGCTAACCGAGATGTAGAGGGTGATGAAGCAAGGGAGCAGTGAGATTGGTTTATCTGGTATGCATGTACCATGCTAACCTCTCCATCACCTTGTTCTTCCCCTTGTGGCTCCTGGTAAGGAGCAGCAAAGCAACTCAAGTCAGGTGAGCGATGTCCCACCATGCCATCCAACCTTTCATTGTCTTTGTTTCATTGGCTTTGTTTCTCATTTGCCCCTATGGCTACTTAATCTACTTATCTGTGTTGTGATCCATGTCACCTTGCCGAGGAAGCTGTGGTGCTCCATCTGCTCTGATGTCACGAAAGGGAAGCAACAGGCTATGGGGAGGAGAAGGAGGAGGGTGGAAGGAGGGAACCGAGATGGCAAATGGGGGTTGGAAGAAGAGAGGCAAAAGGTTAGGAGATGGAGCACAGGTGGAAGTTTTGAAGAGGGGATGGTCCAAGGAATGAAATGAGGAATGAGAATGACAAGTGGGGAGAGATGTAAGGAAGGCATGGGAAAGGGATGGTGTTGACAAAGCAGGGAGTCTGATGGGGAAGGGAAGCTGGGAGGAGAACTGGCCTGTGAGAAGAGATGCAGATCTCTTTAAAAAGGTGGCAAACTTTCTTGCTTGCTTTCAGCCCGGACACTGAGGTCCAGCGCCGAGGGCCTTCTGGCAGTTCCCTTGCTGCAAGAAGTGAGGTTATAGGGAACCAGGCAGAGGGCCTTCTCGGTAGTGGCGCCTGCCCTGTGGAACGCCCTCCCAGCAGATGTCAAGGCAATAAACAACTATTTTACTTTTAAAAGACAACTGAAGGCAGCCCTCTTTAGGGAAGTTTTCAATGTCTAATGCTGTATTGTTTTTAATATTCAGTTGGAAGCCACCCAGAGTGGCTGGGGAAGCCCGGCCAGATGGGCGGGGTATAAATAATAATAATAATAATAATAATAATAATATTCAATGCGGGAAGTAGACATACCGACATTCAGTTCTGTTGTTTATTAGTTAGCATATCTATAGATACATGGTGCATTGCACCATAAGGTCATAGCAGATCACTCCTCAAATTATGATGGTCCAAATCACTTTGTGAGCTTTTAAACTGGTTCTCCTTAGTTGTAGTAGCCTGCCATGCTTTGGCCACACTGCAGTCTCAGGTCCAGGGCCTGATGGCAGCCCTCCAGCCTCAAACCACACCCAACATTGTCCCTTCATCACACCTTTAATGTATTTGCCTGGCTGGACTGTCTCCTTGAACTCTGGCAATATCTCAGGCTTGTCTGGGTGGAGGGCAGAGAGGGATGTGGGTGGGTGCAGAAACTAGTTCACCATTCAAAGGTAAAATTAATGTGCATAGCTCCTCCTACTTCTGCCTCTGGCCTCCTTCACCACTGGCACATGGCCAAAAGTTGGAGAAAGGAGGAGGGCTGAATATCTTGTCACTGCCTGCCAAATCTGTGACTGTGGTCCTTTGAGGTGACAGCGATTTAGGCTGTGTACACACCAGACATTTAAACCACATGACTTTCCCCCAAGAGTCCTGGCAACTGCAGTTTGCCCCTCAGAGAGCTGCAATTCCCAGCACCCTTAACAAATTACAGTTCCCAGGATTCTTTGAGGAAAACCATGCAGTTTAAACGTATGGGAGTGATATTCAACTAAATTTTACTCAGACCCACTGAAATTAACGAACATGGCTAAGTTAGGTCACTTCATTTCAATTCGTCTGCTCTGTGTAAAACCTAGTTGAATACCGCTTCATGGTGTGTTCAAAGCCTTGATTAAATGATTGCACCATTCATTGTCATTTATGCCTCAGCGACTAGTCAGTGTCGTATGATGTGTCTCCAAAGGCCAAGCTACACATTACATTAAAACTCTCAATGCCATTTTCTTCAAAAGGCAGCTGGTGGTGGGATTTGGATCAGGGTCACAATGGAGAGAGGGAACACTGCTACTTTTTTGAAGAAGAAAATGGTGTCAGTAGTTCCAGTCACAGTACACAACTGTGGTTTGGCCCTATATCTCAATTGTGAAACGTCTGTTTCCTTTCATGGGATCTGAGCCAGGCTAGCTAGTGGTTATTTTCTATAAGTGTTGTGAGAGAGCCGTCCCACTCAGGAAGTAGAGTCATAAGCCCTGAAGACATGCAGAAAGACAGCAAGTGAAACTGGAGATGAAATCATGGTGAGAGCCTCACACGTTGAATTTTTGCCTGACATGGAGCTTTTAATGCAGAGGCTGGGAACTTCAGGCAAAGAGGTCAAATGTGCCCCTCCAAACTTCTCCATCTGGGCCTTAGGGATCCTCCTAGGCCACACCCTTTACTGGCCCTGCAATACACCCTCCTCCAGTTTGTTTACCTGGCTGGAATGTGTCCTTGAACTGTAAGAAAGCTTCTCACTTCCCTGAATGGAGAGGTACATGTGTGGAAAGACACCTCTGACTTGGTACAATAGGCTGCAGTTCAGCCATGGGAAAGAGTGACATTCTGTGCCTCATTCACCACTCACATGTGGCCCATAGAAGGTTGCTCAGGGGGAACGTGGCCCTCAGACTGAAAGAGTTTCCCCATCCCTGTGCTACAGGCACACATGATCTGCCTGGGGATGGGAGGAAGAGAGAGAGAATTGGTAACCTCACAGGGTCGAGCCATCTGGCCGTAGGTGGACCTTACTTTGCAAGAAACAAGGAAGGCCTTAAGTTCCTCAGAGACCCGCTTCTACCCCCACAGTTATGTAATTTCATGACGGACTGTGGGAATGGAAATTAAAGTCCAAGGACACAGCGGGGAAGAGTCGCCTTTGAGTGGGAAGGCCTGCTCTCCTTTGGTGGAAATATGTTTTATGAGCTGAAGCAGAGACACAGCTGGCAGCTCAGGAATTAAAACAGCCAGCCCTTTTCCGCCCCCACCTTTAGCATGTCTTGGCAAGGCAAACACTGTGCTCCATGGTCCCTTGCTTGACAACCACGTCTGCAATGGCTAAGGATATCAGAGAATTTGGTCGGAAACACAGAAATTGCTACAATTTACCTGTCTGCCCAAGGTCAAGAACGGACCTTTGTTTTTGTCAATGAACATTACATATATAACTGCATTGTTTTTCGCATTGTTTTTGACGTTTCCCTGCTATTGAAATGCACTGAAGTTAATTGCATGGTTAATTACATTGGTTTCAGCCATAATGGACAGCAAGACGTATAACATAGGTTTCAGCAGAAGCTGAACTGTAGTGGAATGGAAACAGTACCAATTGCAACAAGCACAATGACATTGAAGAACATTTCTAGTGAATCATGTCCGACCACACAAAGTGCGCACCTTCCAACGGAGGATGACAATGTGTATTTGTCAGAGAGCAGAGGGAGGATAGATAGCGAGTTAGATGGATAGATAGATATTTGCATCAGCCACAAGACATTGCAGTCTGTGTACAAAGTACAGCATATATAAACACAACCACACAGATAACATTGCCACACTAAACGAACAGGCATGCAATTTAAACTCAAAGCGTCACTGTGGCCCTTATGGTAAGGGCAGCCATTAGAAATAATGAGGTGCTTATCCTCAGGCCCCTACTGGACTTAATCGCCTGCCTATGAGTCTTGAAGGCCACTCCCTGCAAGGCCATTTCCATCTGGCCTAGGGGGCCAGACTCACCCAGTTCTACTAAAGAGGCCCCTGGGGAAACATCGCTATGCCTGCCAACAAATCCTAAGTATTGGATTATTTTGCCCCATCTTTTTGTGTCTGCCAAACAGCCATGTTGTGCTTATAATATTTTATTCTCTTGTTAATTTTGCTGTTTTAAATGTGCATGCTATATTTGATTTCACTTAGCAATGTTTTCTTTTGAAATGTTTAAGATCATTTTTTGTTTTTTGTTTTGTTAACTTTGTGTCAAGTATGTTTTCTGTAGTTGACCTCCTTTGTACAGTAATGTTTTATTTTGAAACCTTTGAGACGGTATTTTGGTTTAGTGTTAATTGTGTTGCTTTGACTGTGTAGTTTATATTTGACTTCCTTCAGAAATGTTTGATTCTGCATTGTTTTTATTGATGTTTAATATGCCATAAGATTTTTCTGAAAAACATAAAGCGGTATAGAAATTAAATAATTAACAACAACAACAACCCAGGCTAGATTGACTGGTAGGGTTGCCAACATTTTCATTGACTCTACAGGCCCACAAAGAATTTTGGCAAGGATGCTTTTCCTGGCATGAAGATCAAAGTGATGGGGAATGTTCAACCTACAGTGGTACCTCGGGTTACAGATGCTTCAGGTTACAGATGCTGCAGGTTACAGACTCTGCTAACCCAGAAATAGTACCTTGGGTTAAGAACTTTGCTTCAGGATGAGAACAGAAATTGTGCGGTGGCAGCATGGCAGCAGCAGGAGGCCCCATTAGCTAAAGTGGTACCTCAGTTAAGAACAGTTTCAGGTTAAGAACAGACCTCCGAAACGAATTAAGTTCTTAACCCGAGGTACCACTGTACTTGACTTCTGTAAGCTGAGCTGCTGCTAAAAACATAGGCGCTGGATCAGTTTTAAAAGGTGGCAAACTTTCTTCCTTGCTTTCGCTGCAGGAAGCAGGCATACAGACATTCAGTTCTGTTGTTTATTAGTTAGCGTATCTATAGATACACGGTGCTTTGCACCATAAGATCACAGCAGATCACTGCTCAAATTATGATGGTCCAAATCACTTTGTGAGCTTTTAAACTGGTTCTCCTTGGTTGTAGTAGCCTGCCATGCTTTTGTCCACACTACAGTCTCAGGTCCAGGGCCTGATGGCAGCCCTGCAGCCTCAAACCACACCCAACATTGTCCCTTCATCACAACTTTAATGTATTTGCCTGGCTGGACCTGTGTCCTTGAACTCTGCCAATACCTCTTGCTTGTCTGGATGGCGGGGAGAGAGGGGTGTGGGTGGGTGCAGAAACTAGATCACCATACAAAGGTAAAAATTATATGTGTTGCTCCTCCCACTTCTGCCTCTGGCCTCCTTCACCAGAATGTGGCACTCAGGCTGAGAAAGTTTCCCCACCATTGGTCCACACCACACTGGCTCCAGGCAGGAATGGCCAGCAAGAGCTTATTGGAAAAGCTCAGCCTTTAGAGAAATCCAAATGATAAGAAAAGGTGGTGTGGGCACTTGTATAGTTTAGCTGTCAGGAATTTCCTGTTACTGTACTGTTCTTCTTTCAGAGGGACAATAAAGTTCTTGTCTAGCTTCCTGACTGGTGCCTCCACAAAGCCTTCAGTGAGAAGGTGTTCTCAAATGGAGCTTTGGAGATAATGGACAGCAATGAGGTGGAATCGTTAAGAAAGAAAGGTGGGGACCTAAGGGCAGTCAAGAATGGTGGGAGCTCATTTATCCACCATTTCACCCTGCCCTGACTGCAAAAAAATAAGTGAAAATATAATAGGAGGCACCAGGCTCAGCTGCTGTAGGAACTATTGCAGGCTTGCCAAAATGCCTAAACCTTGCCAAGGGGGAGAACAAGGGGAGTTGAAAGAGGCTATTCCAACACCCACATGTAGTTCAACAGTTTTAGAAGCCCCAGAGAACAAGTGCAGACCTCAGCAGCTTTTCCCTGCTGGCTGGGCTTTTTTATTTTAATGGGCTCCCTGAATGATGGCAAACTCCATTCTCACCTGCTCCCCAGCTGTCTTTCTCTACAAAGTCTTCCTCCACCCCACTCAACTGTAAATTCTCACAGGCTTCTTAAAAATCATCCACCCAAATGCGAGACATCTGTAAGACGGATTTGCAGATTAGTGTTAAGTGGAACTATTTATATTGTTATCTTTGGGATGGTTCGTTTCTCCTCCCTCTTTCTCTCTTTCTTTCTCTCTTTCTTTTTAAATTGGCCTGTTTATTTTATTTTCACTAATGAGGCAACAGTTAGTTTTAGTAATATCCTACATGTGTAATATTAGCTCATTGACTCCTTTCCCCAAATAGAGCTACTACAAGCATGTGGGACTTAGTTTTAAGACTACCAGCAAAAGCCTAGATTGCTGTAGGACACGCATTATAGATTCTGAAGCAAAGCATTCAGAAGGTCTTGAATCAGCCACCAAATGGAAGGGAGTGGAGAGAAGTACCTTCAGGAACAAGAAACCCCAAGTTCTACAACTGGTACGCATTATTTCAATGAGCCTATTGATACTGGAGTCTTAAATTGCTTTAAAATGCATTCCTTCACCCCAAGGATTACTGGGAACTGTGTTTTTATGAGGCGGACTAGGGCTCACTGCACTGAACTGTAACAGTTATTCCCTCTGTTTCCGATTTCCTGGTGTGAGTGCCATCACTTAAGTAGCTACCAATGGCATCATCTGCACACAAGGGGGAGCTATCAGTGGGGTTTGGGGGATCCCAAAGACAGCTATTTCTGGCCTGTTTTCTGCTTTCTGCAATCAGCACCATTTCTGTTCCACTGCACTTTGGTTTCCGCCTATGTTATTGATCTCACTATCAACTATGGCCAAAACAAACATAATTAATTACATAATAAACCTCAATACATTTCAGTAAAAGGGAAACATCAAAAATATGTATTTTTAGAATATAAATACTTATAAAAATCAGAAACCAATGCAGAATTGGATTGCAGATTTTTTTAAAAAAATATGACTGCAAATGTTGCCCATATTCACATGCATGATTTCATCCCTGACCTTGGATGAACATGCAAATTGTGACAGTTTCCACTCTGATTTCCAACAGAATTTTCTAACATCCCTGGGGAGAGAATGGAAAACTGAGCAGGAGGCGTAACTATCTTATTAGAACAGCACTTGGCACTGCAATATTTTGTTGCACGTCTGGCTTGCTCCTCGGATACTTTGGGGTAAGCCATGACATAGGAAACTGTAGTGTGAGTGCAAGACATTTTGCTGATTGACACACAGTCCAAATACCACCCTTTTAAGGTTTGCTAACCCACTGAGATACCAGTTCTAGCCGTCATCTATTGCATCTGGGTGCCACTGAAGTAAGTTGCTTCATCCTGCTGCATTGCTTGACTGGCCCTGGAAAGCTTATACCAGGTTGGACTAGTTGTCAATCTAGCCTAACCAGTACAGTGGTACCTTGGGTTAAGAACTTAATTCGTTCTGGAGGTCTGTTCTTAACCTGAAACTGTTCTTAACCTGAAGCGCCACTTTAGCTAATGGGGCCTCCTGCTGCCACTGCACCGCCACTGAACAATTTCTGTTCTCATCCTGAAGCAAAGTTCTTAACCAGAAGTAATATTTCTGGGTTAGTGGAGTCTGTAACCTGAAGTGTATGTAACCTGAAGCGTATGTAACCCGAGGTACCACTGTATAATCTTTTCTGACTGGCAGCAGCCTTCCAAGGTATCAGGGAGAGGTCTCTCCCGTTGTTCCATCTTCAGTCTCCCATAAACAGGCAAGCACCCTTTCATTAGGAGATCAGCAGAGGTCCGAAGATTCATCTTCCTGTACCTGTGCATTCTTTAAATAAATAAAAAATTCAGATCTGTTTCTGAGTCGTTCTGTGCACTCTCTTTTTTTATGTGTAATTTGGCTTCTGGGCCACTCTGCAGAACATAAAGCTCCCTGTTTCCCCATTCTCTATGTCATATTTTCGCCTTTTAGCCAAAGTGGATGAAATTTACATGCACAGGAGTCTTTCCAGAGCAGATCACAACCAGGCTTTTGTTGGCATATTAAAAGGGATTCACTGCTGCTTCTGGGCACCTTCTTCATGCTTTTACATCTCATGGCCCTGCTATTATTATTATTATTATTACTACTACTACTACTACCAGCACCACCAGCACCACCACCATCACTGCTCCAGAACCCAAGGCCACCTGGCTACCTTCTGAGCACCTTCTTCCTCCCTGCACTGTTGTGACAATTTCGCTGGAGCTTGCCTGGGCTACCCACCCAAGCACCACCTATTGGGAATCAAGAGAACTCCAGCATGATGACACATTTATATTTTATTATATAGTAAGAAATATATAATGTCTCTCTCCCCCTTTCTCTCACATACAATACCCATCATCAGCTACCTGATTCTTTTTAACTGGTTTGAACCAGGGGTGTTAGGCATGTAAAACTTGTGCTTTGTGCTTAGAGTCCCCAGTTTGCATGCTGTGTATGATTTTAGCAGTGCGAGAGAAGTAGGAGCTGACTGGGCAAACCATGCTTCAGGGACTTGGAGACAAAGGGATCTGGGTGAAATGGGATAGAAGAAGCTCTGCTTGTCTCTTATTTCTCAGCAAGTGACCTGACAACTCAAAAGAGGGACAGAAAGAACAGAAAAAACAGCTACATGTAACAAAACAATCCTCATTCCCTGGCTATGCAATGCCTCACATTTCTAGTCTCTTAGCAGAGATTGTCGGCTTTATTTCAAGTCTAGAAACACACTGACTTTCCACATGACCTGTTTATTGAGCATTCATCCTGATTGGTTTGCAAGGAAATTCGATGATGTTGGCTATTTAAAGAGCATTCACTCCTGTTTGTTTTCAGGTAAGCTTGAAGTTGTGACATCAAAGCAAGCATTATCCCACAATTTCCACTGCATTGTCCTGCAACTTTCCTTATCACAAACCAACATGAGCTTGTTGCACTAGAGCTCCAAATTGACTTCAATATGCAACCTTGATTTGTAAGTATGTGATTAAAACCCACTCCAAAATAGTGACAGTATGGAAGTTCCCCAAAGGGCTGGAAACTAATAATGATGATGATGATGATGATGATGATGATGATGTCACTGGCAAAGCAACCAGATCCCATGTGTCTATACCTGATTCTTGGCAAGATCACTGCTATGCAGATTTACATCCCTTTAGCACAATATGTTTTGATAGGGCTTCAGTGTCAGTGTAAAT